>NC_056728.1:1448339005-1448531505 GCF_019279795.1 Protopterus annectens
AGTGGTCACCACGGCGGCATATCTGAAGGGTATGTAAGAGTCCTGCAATATAACTAACAACCTGTCATTGCAAGAATTGTGCACAGAGATGAACATAATGGTGGGACCAATGGTCTACAGTAGGGACATGTCTGAAACATCACCCTTATACAGTGCTACAACAGTGTATATACCACTATTACAATGGCAACTGTTACAGATTACACAATGGCATGTCACAATACTGCATTTCACAACCCTTACAACATGTAATGTGGTCCTAACATAAGCAATGATTGTGTAATATGGAATCCTATGTTAGGACAGCAAATATGAGGAATACATACCTTCACAAACACTGGAAGCATATGTGTGCATACACTCCAAATAACATATTGTGGAAGCAGCTTTTGAGGTACTGACAGCATGCACTCTTCATGAGTATGGACCTTCCAGCAAATACAGGTCCTCAATGTCACACCAATAAATGGTCTGCTGTCCAAGATGTTTGGCCATCAAATGTGCCACTTGCCTGCAACAGAGGCAGCTGTGGCTTTCACACATCTTACAAGCCATGAAATGGATTCCATACACAACATTTAGCACCCAGGAGTTGGACATGTAGCCTTTCCTCACCATTGCATATACCATGACAAACAATACAGACAGTCATGTATGTGGCGATGATGTATGGGGCAGGATTAATGTAGAAAATAAACAGATGGCCATCCAAGACAGATGATGATACATGTTGCAAACTGGTCATGCAGGCTGTCTAGTAACATGCCACAACACTGAGGGAGTTGCAGGAATGTCTAGCAAATAATGGCTGTACAGTACCTGTGTCGGCAATTGCCTGGACTCTGCATAAGTGTGGCCCATAGGTTAGGGTAATCAGATGGGACAGTTGTACCACAGGAAACATCAGCCAGGCCTCTCTACAGGTAGTGTATGCATAACATCAAAAGTCCCCCAAGGCATGCGTTGCAATGTGTACTGGTGTACCAAGTCCAAGTTGGAAACTTACAGACAGTATGAATTAAGATACATGAGCTGCACAACCAACACCTCGCCCCCACCTCAAGCCCACCATCCCATCTGTACTTCACTGGTGCAAGTGTACACATGTATGTTTGCCATTCATTAGCAGGGACTAGGCCAGTACACATGGTGTTCAGAGTTTGGGATACTAAAAAATAATACACATGTGTAGGCCATATTTGTCAAGCATCTGCAAAAAGGCTGAGGATGGGGAGGGGATGTCATCCTAAAACACAACAGTGCACTGAAGGAGAGATCCAAAGTTCGCTAAGAATGGCTGTATCTGCACACAGTCAAGGTCATGAATTGTGGCAGACATAACCCTGAGTCCACAGCAATAGTGACGGCACTGTGTGACCTTCAAGGGCTGTGCACATGAGTTGATCTTAGAATCATGCAGAGTTGAAGGGCATTTGTAGGGCAGAGTGACCAAATACTGGCAAATGCAGATGGCCCATGCTAGTATACTCCTTCCAGGAATAGCGACTGCTGTAGTACACATAACAGTTTGTACAACAAGCCATCATAATAAGGTTGTACACATATATGCACCCACAAATTGCATGCATCTCAGTCAGCATCTGCACAACTAACACATTTGTTTTATGCTGCATTTGATTGCACAGGTCATATGTCACATATCAAGTTTGTGTAATGTTAACATATGCAGTAATGTGGCCCCATGGCATACCAGGGAAAAGCGTGCCATATCATTAAGAGTGTGTACACTCCCCATAGCCACGGTAATGTTTGAAGATTGTCAGTGTAATTGTATTTTATTTGCTATACATGCACCATTGATGATGAGATCTGTAAATCAGACATCAGGCATTCACAAATGACATCTGTTCACATATCATACCAGGTATGTGTCGGACAAAAACATAGGGTCTGTGAGCAGCAGAGCAAACATAACTGACACACATATACACATTCAGCAATGGTGTGTACACCTGTGAAGTATGGTGCACATTACATGCCAGGGTGCTGAACAGGTGCACAGCAATACTGTGTACATGGGTGCAGTGTATTCCAGGGGAAGGGGCCTCACCTACTAACACAACCCATGCATCACAGAGATGTATAATTTAGGTAACAGGGATTGACTATAGCTGCACTGCATGCTGTTGAGTACCATATGTCATGCATCTTGACAGATGGGTAATGAGAGGTCTGTGTGTAATATATTTGTGCAACCTCACCTGTAAGTGTGTGTGTTTGTGTGTGTGGGGGGGTGAATTTGTCAGTAAGTGCTATCTGGTGGAGTGGGGGGGGGTTGATGTATGTAGAATGTGTGTGTGTGTCCATGTATACACATGTGTGAGTGTGGGGTTGTTCATACCTCTCAACTTCCCTTAGAACTCGTGCAGTAGATGGAAATGGACAGACACTTTAGACACCAGGAATACATTTCTGAAATGTAATCACAGGAAAGCTGATAGAATAATAAAGTCTGCAGCATGAAAGATGCACTGAGAGGGAAAACTAGACACCAGGGATATATTTTTTAATTGCAATCAGCAGAAATGTGAAAGAATACCCAAGTATACATCACTAAAGATGCATTGGGGAATTACTAGACAACACCAGAGAGTGTTTCCAAATATTACTGTAGTCCACATAAAAGGTTAATAGAGCAACATATCTTGCATCTACGGAACAATAGTTAAGTATGAAACTCCAGTCCGTGACATTATTGAATAACTGTAGTAGCCCATAACATATGGGGACCATGCTCAAGACTTCTAAACAAAACCAGGGTGAACACTTGATGACATCAGGGAGTCTTTGAAAAAAATGACTCCAATCAAGTTAAAGAGTTAATGTAGTAACAAGTCATGTTTTGTGATTACTTTTCTGAGCAATTAGAAGAATGATACATTAATGATTGGTATCATTGACTGTAATTATTCAAGACTGATGCAGGATGGGGAACATAAGAGAAAAAAACTGGAGTCATTTTGTAAACTCAGGGACAGGTAAGTAGTGTGTGTGTGTGTGTGTGTGTGTGTGTGTGTGTGTGTGTGTGTGTGTGTGTGTGTGTGTGTGTGTGTGTGTGTGTATGTGTGTACTGTTAAGAAACAATCTACAGGTCTTGAAGTGCATTTCTTGTTTTCCCCTCACAGGTGGACAGGTGGGTCAGGGTCCCTTCTGCAGGCAATCTGATGCTGGTGTCCATACAGTCACTGATAATGATGATAGGTGTGTTGATGCACAGGTGGGGTTGTCAGGGGATTAAGCTGCACCATTGTTTGGCATCCCACTGTTATCCACCCCATCCCCGACACAGTCACATTGTCTATATATACCCCATCACCAGTGGCCATAGCTGAGGGACAGTTGGTGGTTGGTGGCATTGAGCAGGACAGTGTGGTATCTATGGCACATGTGTCTGGACACATATCAGATAAATATGGTGTGATACATCTGAGAAGGTAAATACAACAATCATGTTTATATATATATAGATCTATCTGTATATATATATATATATATATATATATGTGTGTGTGTTTGTGTGTGTGTGTGTGTGCAAGTGTGTGTGTGTGTGTGTGTGTGTGTGTGTGTGTGTGTGTGTGTATGTATATGTCTGTGTATATATATATATATATATATATATATATATATATATATATGTGTATATATATCCATATATGTCTGTATATGGTTCCCCTTCATATGATCGAATTTCTCTAAACTCGAAATTCATAAGCCCGAAGCCAGAATCTCGAGTTTAAAGAATCTCAAAAATTGCCCCCCTCCACCCCTCACATCCCCCCTACTTAAATATTCCTACTCCGAGATCGTACTACAGCGAAGGAAAGGGAAATCTCCCGTTCCGTGCTATATGCGTAAGCGCAAAAAGGAAGACTTTCCAGTCCTCCGCTATACTGTGGTCACGTAGCCTGAACCCTTTTTTCTCTAATCCTAAACTTCCCATTCACAATTTCGAGTGAATGGAAGTTCAAGATTTCCATCTCGAGCTTATGCATTTCGAGCTTCCATTCATTCGATATTGTGAAGGGGAACCATATATATATATATATATATATATATATATATATATATATATTTATATATATATATATATATATATATATATATATATATATATATATATATATATATATATATATATATATATGTATAACATATGTCCATAACATGTAGTAGAGTCATACCTCAGCACCAATAGTTACAATCTCTTAGTGTAAAGGGATATCATGTAAGTATTGCAGGTATAAATGTTGACTGTTGCTGCTATAACAGGGGTTGTCTTAACAGAAATGTGTGTGACATCACATCTGATATTAACATGTATGCCATCAGTTACTGACAGACAACATAAGATCATCATAGTGCAGTACCACAGATATCACAGTAATGATCCTGTGGAATACACCAGAGATATGACCAATAAATTTGGACAGTCTGACACACTCTGGTCAGTCCAGAAGTATACACAGAACCCCTTAGTGCAAGACGTGTGCACCAAGCCTGACAAAGTGGATGTTTACAGACATGTAAATGGGGATATCACGAAAATACTGGAATAGATAAGCTTACACAGTTTATGCATTCACACACTCCTGTCTGTGCTGACACATAATATCTGGAGGAGCAGAGGTCACAAGCCCAAGTACTACTCAATAGTTAGTGACATACATCTGTACAGCATCCCACTGCTTTGTCAGAAATACACAACAGTTATGTTGGCTTGGCTACAGTACATCTGACAAATATATGGACATAACATCACACTGGTTAAGTACACTGAGCTGCTAGGCATGTCACAAAGCACTGTGCAAACTCTAGGTAGACTGCCACAACACTGGCCTACATTTCTTATGGAGGAATACACATGTACCTGCTAATATAGCAAGCTCTACAGGCATGTAACAGCATGGAGTAACAGACACCTGTGTGAAAGTGCATACCCACAGTCAATCTGAACACAGCCACAGTCACATGTGGTAAGCGTGCTTAATATTACAGTATATGGACTGTTTGATCAACACCATCCTCATTTGTGTCACTCACACACTAACCCTATATATACTGGGCCAACACACAGTGTATTCCGATGCCTGCCTGTGGTATGGGACATGTGTCAGTTTGACCCTACAAACTTGTACGTTAATAGGTTACCATACACTGGAGCAGCATGCAACATCAGACAGAACAGGACCAAGAGCAATGACATCCACCAGTCTGTGCACAGGCCAAGGTACATATTCACAATACACACTTTGGCGACAATCACCATAAGTACACAGACCTCACTACTGTACACACTACAACAGAATGTCCAGGCTTTGTCCTCAAATATGAGCAGTACTATACAGAACTTGTCTAGCAGTCTAATATCTCACTGGCTTGTTATCAGCTATGATGTCAGTAAATAATGATGTACTGAACATATGCTCCTCTTACTGTATGACATATGTACAAAGGTTGACAGAGTTGTGGCTGGAGACACAAACACAGGGCCAATACTGACATGTTGCTGTGTAACAGGGTTTGTTGTGACATATCTCTTATGAGGGATATGAAGTCAGTAACTCACATGGCTGTCACCATGTACTGACTGCAATCCTCAGAGTATGTTACTGCATTTCTAAAGATAGGACATTTGTGAGTAACACAACACATGTAAGACTCCAAACACTGGCCAGTCTGCAGATAGCCTTACAGGTGAGAGTTTCCTCAAGTGCATAACACTGTCATGACAGATATTAAATCATGCAGACCAGCCATATCCACACAAACCATGTTAAACCAACATTACTTCAAATGTAGAAGAGTAAGACTTACATTCTGACCTCATGTCTGGAACATCCCCTTCTGTTTTTTGGATTGTCACCACAGTGTATGTTTTAAGAGGTATATCCCACTCCCCTCTGTGTTGCTGTTTGCCAAACACCGACATGAAGTCCTGCTCACAGTGAATGAAAAGGGCCAACACCCACATGATGTTCCTAGTTATAGGAGTGCGTTTTCATGCAATTGGCTATGGGAATGTTACCACAGCTGTTCCACATGCAATCAGCTAGTGGGGGACTGTAATTCGTGCACAGGCCATCAGCTGATCATGAGTATCACTTACAAAACACAAGCTGCTGCCTAAGTAAAGGAGGTGTATTTTTCCACATCCACCAGAGAGGGAGTGAAAGAGACAGACAGAGAAAGGAAGGAAGGGGGAAGGAGAGTAAGAGCTAAACATGTTTGTTTGTGTCACAAACTTACCAGTATGGGGCTTCAAACTCCTGCCTGACTATGTATTGCTATTACATTTTCATGCAGTTATTGCAAGCGCCACAGAGTTTACATGCTAGACAGTTGTCCAAAGGTATCTTTGAAGGTGAGTGACATCAGCAACAGTGATAAAGGAGGGATAAGGTACGTTTAGTACATGTGCCTGTCCACAAAAGCAGGTGTCAAGGAAGACACAACCACACTCTCTCAGGGGCTCACACACATTATCACAGTTGGCAGGGTCAGAATTAGAATTCCTAACTAAATAGTTAGCTACACTACAGTATTACGCAGGTATCACATGCACCACAGAGGTTATCAGGCTGATATATGGGCAAAGGGTATGCCACGGTGACTGACATCAGAAGGCATGCTACAGTATGGCAATGGGAGGTGTAGTGAGTGTGAATGGCTTCCAAATCATTAATCTCCACACACACACACACACACACACACACACACACACACACACACACACACACACACACACACACAGATTTGCCAGTACTGACATGCATGGGTTCATTGCTTCATAGGTGTGTAGTAGTTGATTGCACCAGAAGGCTATACAAGGCTAGGCAAAGGGTATACCTTGGCATCAGGCAACATGACAATGGTCTGCAGTGTGGCTCAAGAGTGTAGTCCCTGGATTGGCCCACACAGGTGGGTATTGTATTCACCATCCACTCATCTGGGTTACTATTGTGAGTGGCCAGTGCTGTGCAATGCTTGCCATGTATGTGTTCAATATTCCATAACATGGATGGTGTCTGGGTTGTCCACATGTCCCACATGTATGTTCTGTGATATGTAGAAGTATACCTGGGGTGTCTGGGGCATGTTATGTGGACAGATTGTTATCATCTGATGTGGCATTCCTGACCACATATGGTGAGAACTGGCTATGGAACTGAGGTTGATCCTGCACTTACATTGACAGCATGATACAGCTATTCACTGGTGTTAGTGGCATCTGTCCATACAGGGTATGTGTATAAGGTAGGTATTTCCTTTGTGGGTCACATTTGCTGACTCTACAGTTGTTGGAGGCGTCCAGTGGGGAACATCGCAAAGGACCACTGTAAGCAATTATTTGCCTATTGTAGGGATGGAACAGGGTGCCATGTCCTCTGTAGTACACTGCAATCACACCGTGGTTACTATCTGTGGGCAATATGCAGGGAACTACCAACATAGTGGTTGTTGCCTAGCCAAGTGTGTTTGTGTATAAGACATGGGTCGAGAGTGTCCTCTGGGTAATACAAGAGATGCCTATATTGTTCCCCAATCCATAATGTCACATGTAGGGGTATGGATTGTCTACACCAGCCTCTCTGCTATTTGACATCTGTTGTCCTTGTAAGCTGGACATTGTGACATATAGTAGGTTCTCAGTATAAGTAATTTGCAAAACACGCCCCACAATGAATCCTGTTATTACCCAATCACAGCTACCTCCACACAGGATACTGTTGATAAACGCACACACACACACACACACACACACACACACACACACACACTTGACAGTACTGAGATTTAGAACCATACCTAGCTATGTATTGTTACTACAGTGTACTACATTTATCGCACGTGCCATGGAGCTTATAGAGCTAGCCTGTCCCCCAAGGTGTATTTCAAGGTGAATGACATCAGCAGGCTTGCCAAAGTAGGGCAATGGGGAGTGCAGTGTGTGTGAATGGGCCATAAACCATTCGGCTGAAATCACACACACAACACTCAGTCACACACAGGTTTACATTTGACAGGAATGTGTATACAACTGCTAGATGAATAATGACTTGTACAGTCATGTTACACAGTTATCACAAGCACCATAGACACTATAGTGCTGAGGGCTACCAGAAGCAAATGTCTACAGTGATAGACATTTGCACATCATGTGGCACTGGCCAATTGGAAGTGTGCTGGGTGGGATAGGCCTCATGATGGGAAGCTCTTTGTCACTGTCTGTCACTCTCTTCCACATATCTATGTATGTGTATGTTTGGCCTATTATAGTATGTTGTCCTTGGATATATGTGTGTGCAAAGCATTACTGGTGTGCAATGTGGAGTGTATGCACAAATATCTGCAAATGAAAGATATGTATAGTTCACTGCTGTTGCCAGACATGGGCTTCATTTCTCTAAGTTTGGGAGCATGCCCAGTATGACCTTCTGTATTGAATGTGTGAATCCATTCCAGGCAGGTTGTACTCCAATGCAAGCATTTGTGTTCTACACCTACAGCTACCAACCTGTTTCTGCAGTATATCTGTAGATTGGTTGACAATATGGGGTCACAATGGGCAAAAGATAGTGGGATACTGTAACTAATTGTGTCTGCTGCTTCTGCTACATGGTTTTGATGTTAGCAGAGATATTCAGACATATGTACTGTTTTACACTGTAATGTTTTATGTCATCAACTACTGACAGGTATATATATTTGCTTGCAGTAATTTCCTGAGAAACACAAGATGAATGAAGCTGTGTCCAGTATTATGGTCTGCAGCCTACATATTCTTGCACAATCATGCCATGCTGGAGGGAGAGCTGCAGACACTTGCTGATGGGTCTGTATAAATGGATAAGTGCCTCGGTACTGTGGTGGCTGAGGATCCCATGCCTGTACATCTATCAATGTGACAGTATGGCCATATCCTGCTGTGGCCATACCTCACAGCTGTACAGATTCATGCAGATTACCCAGAGGCAGGGCTCATATTTCTGCTCATTACCCCTTCAAATTGTGGTTTACAAGCTGGTTTGTAGCCACCCATTCCTGTGTTTGTAGGCAGGGATAGTATGTGCAAAAATCTGTGTTTCAGACTTCACACACTCCATGGCATCCATGCTTCTACCCCCCCCTCTGTTATGCTATCCTCTTCCAAACATTTTGCAAATGATATTTGATAAGTATCCATATAGTTATCACTTCATCCCAGCAGTATTTAAGGGTTGATCCACAGTTCATACAGTAGGACATGGTGAACATGCTACTGGGATTTGTCGATATGACCTTGCATTTGTGTTCTGTGGACTATGTCATGGTGTTATTTGGAAGTTCATGAGATAGCATACATTGGCAGTATGGGTGAGATACAGGCCTTTGACAGAGGACTGTAGGGCATTTGGTAGTGATGCAGGCCATCTGTAGCAACCCAGTGCATTGTGTCACTCCTACAGTCCCAAAGCTGTTTCCATTTGACAGTAACATTTTATACAATCTCTTTCAAGGGTACTTCCACATGTATACTGTTTGTATGTCTGGGCCCACATTCATGCCATGTCCATCTTTCAAATGGTGATAGATATTACACCCAAATAATTAGTATGGATTATTACTGGATTGTGTCATGCCAGGATGCTTTGTGTTTGGCACTGCAGTTGTGAGGACTTGGCCTTGTCATCAACAGTATTGGCCAATGGCCACTGGGACCGAACACTCCATACATACATGCTGACCACTTTCACACAGTATACAACACATAGCAACCTAACACACAGAGCCCTGCATATTGTACACGTGCAACAATCCATCCTGCTACTTTGGCCGGCTCAGGTAATCTGTGCTCCACTGTTATTATACCTACACGTACATGTTACTACATTTCTACACAGGATTGGGGGGGGGGGCACAACTGACAGCTATAAACAATAGCTATGACTGTACTGGTATTTCAAATACTCTGTTGGCTTCCATTTCATTCTGTATTCTGACCTATCATGCAGACTAGAGGCATATCAGTGTACTACAGTTCTTAGTTTTGATTGACCTACATTTCAGTTTCAGGCTTCTTACCCATCAGAACTAACATCCCACTGCCTGAACTGTTGTTGTCTGCCTGTCTGTGTAGGTCTTGAGGGGGGCTGTTCTCCATAGCCATCAATCAGAGGCCTTAGCACAGCCTTTCTTTGTGTTTGTCTACACCTTTCCTGCTGGCTGAGACTGTTGTTAGGTATGTGAGCATCACTGACATCCATGTGTGTGTCCTATGGACACACATTTGGCCCACCACATGTCCTGCAGTGGGTTTTATCATCTTGTCTAGTACTGCCTACTATACTGACACCAGTATTTGTTAAGGATTTCATGCTGCCGATATAGGTGTCTACTATCTGCTTCCATCCCATTCAACCACGCCAATTCCCTTACATGCTCACATCCATACCATAGATACAGGTAGCAGAACATACTACTACATTCAGCAATTGATAGTGAGAGTGACTTACTTTGTGGCTATGCCAGTATTGAGAATAGTGCTAGAGGGCTGACTATGTTGGATGCACATAGTATACTCCCTATACATGGTTAAGCACAGGTAGTGTCATGTTTGGCATCCCTTTTTGTGTATGTGCAAGTCAGAGAGAGATGTCATTCCCTGGGTTCCTACCGTGTCAGTGTATGTGCTATGCATTGCCTCTTTGCCAAGATCTGGGCATACTGGGCATGCCTACTTCTGCTTACAGGGGTGGGCTCAGGTTGTTCCTCCTCCAAGTCACTCTGTGCCTGTGCTGGCTTTGGCAATGGTGGGGGGCTGTGTGGCCCTGCCCAATGCTGTTCCTGCTGCAGCTGTTTCTGCAGGATCATCTTATGTAGCATGGCACATACAATGACAATTTGACTGCATGTAGCCGATGAATACTGCAAGGCTCCACTGGATATGTCCAGGCACCAGAACCATGACTTGAGCATCCCAAACACATGCTCTATTATGATTCTGGTCTCTGCGTGTCCCTCATTATGGAGTTCTTGTTTGGGTGTGTGTGCATTTCTGCTGGGTGTCATTAGCCATGGCTTCAGTGCGTAACCAACATCCCCCCCTAGGTGGCCATATGGGATGTCCCCACTGGCAAATCTCGGGTATAGCTGCATCATATGCCAGATGTGGGAGTCATGATAGCTTCCAGGGCTGTCAGCCCACACATTCATTATAATGCCCTGGGCATCACACATAACCTGGCAGTTAATGGAGGTGAAGCACTTGTGGTTTATGTAGACTCTACCCCGGTTACTGGGTGGTGCTTTGATGTGTATGTGCGTGCAGTCTATAGCACCCACTACCTCAGGGTATTCTGCTATTTGGTGGAAGAGATGCCTATTGCTGGTCAACGCCTCCAGGTGTTGAGGAAATATATGTGTTCACCGGCATGTGCTGACATGGCATCCAGGAACTGGTGGAGTACCCTGGATGCTGATGCCTGTGAGATCCCCATGATATCCCTAGTTGGCCTTTGGAAGGTACCTGTGGCTAGTATTCTTAAGCCTACACATACCTTGGTATCCACTGGGATGGGTTCCCCTCTGTTGGTTCTGTGCATGAGGCGTGGCCGGCACAGCTCAACAATTTGCTGTAAGTGGTCCCTGTCCACCCTATAGCACTCCACTATCTCCAGCTCCTGTAGCCCCTGGTAGGTTACCTTGGATCTGTACACTCTTCTCCTTCTCCTCGCTGTGGGTTGGTCATCAGCATTGTCATCCGCACCACCCTCAGCCTCTTCCACATGTTGATTTATGACAGCAAAAGCAGCCCCTATAATTTTTTTGCTTTTGTTAGGTAAAATTTCCCTGTTTGTGTATAACAGTGGTGTAGAGCTTGTGGGTAAAAACAGAGGGAAAGGTGTTTACATAGTTTATAGTAGTGTGCTGGGCTGGGCTGGGGTGATGCCTGTGTAATTGGCTGATTCTGATACATTTCACATGCCAGCTATGCTAGTTCTCCTTGATTACCTTCCTACTGCTGTTTTCCCTTCCCATTGCCTTCCTGTTTAAGCCCCAAGGCACACCACACAAACACAGTGCTCAGATGTGAATGGAGCTGCTATTTCCTGGTTTAATTTTTTTTTTTGTTTGTTTAAAACCTGGTGTGCGGCGCGCACACCCGTTTAGGCAATGTAAACACTGCTGGGTAGTTTCAGACACACCCCTTTCCTTAGCTCTGTTAAGCTAAGGGCAAACCTGAGCCACAGAGATCCAATAAGCTTACAGTATGCCTGACACACCTCTCTATGATGTCAGCTAATTCTTAGGCTTGCACCATGGTTTTCCTGCACCTACACAGTTGAGTGCTGGCTAGCAATGTGAGGAAATCTGTGATTCGGTATCATTCCCCTCATTTGCATAGAATTGACTGCTAATGCCTAGTTACACATCTAATACTGAGCCTTTCCCCTTAGCAACCACTATTCAGTGGCCTTGTTGTCTTCTGCCTGCCCTTGACTATAATGGCAAAATTGTGATTTTGCCTTAAAAGCTTTTTTCAAGGTTTTATTTTTATTTTCGGGGCGATCCCATTTGCATGCCACTGCCCCATGCTTAAACATCCAAAATCTGCCAAAAAAAAAAAAAAGTTATTTTTTGTTATTTTTAACCTATTTTCCATGCCAGTGGCCATATATTTGGACATTGGCATGCCATCCACATTATAAACACCCTTTATTTGGAGCTGTCATGGCTCCATTATGTAGTTTGCAGAAATGTACTCAGTTATTGCCGAATATATTTCTGCAGGTTACACTACTCCTGCATGGATGGCTGCCAGCTACCTGGATCACTATTTCACCTAATTTGCATGTTTCACCTGCAAATGGGGAAATTAGCATACAGGAGCTGTGTCCATGCAGGAATAGTGTAGGAGCGCACGTGCACATGCCGTGAACTTGTTCCTTGATCTCTCAGGTTCATAGGTTCATAGGTAGGTACTAGGATATTAACCCTAGGGCCTATATAAACCTAGCCAAATGGTACCCTGGCTTTTGCCACCCAAGAAAATTATTTTCCTGTGGCCCTGTCAAGCAGAGCCACAGAAGTGAACCCCAGGGTGAATGTCCTCTCTCCCATCCAATCATCAAGATTTTTCTTGAAGCGTGCTAATGAGGAGCTTTGTTTGTTACAGAGAGGTAGTTTGTTCCAGAGTATGGGAAGACTCTGGGAAAGGAATCAATCCCTCCAGCATGTTCTGTTTATTGTGGTGACAAGGTTTAGGTCCCTAGAGCATGTAGCTCGGAGGGATTGGGATTTCTTTAAGTGGAACATATCCAACAGCTCTGGGTTTGACATAGCTTTATATGCTAGGCAGAGATCGCCTCTGAGTAGGCCATATTGCCTCCAGCAGCTTTTGCACTATTCCTGAACACTGTGCAGAGCTTGCTGAATCCTGGGGCTTGTCTATCCTTGCATGACTATAACTATTATAACATCTTGTTTGCTTTAAATTTTCTGTTCTGTTGGAGTTTTAAGAGTTCTTGGCTAGGGTCAGTTAAAAAAATTACCAAAGAATTCCTTTGCAAATTGTAAATAGCATCAGCTAATTAGTGGGGGGAGCTGAGAAAAAGCATTGCTCTTTTATTTAGAAATATCTGTAGTTAGCTGAAGTTTTTGTGTTGTCTGCATTGCTCTGAATATCACTCATCTCTGCATTTAATTTTGATTTGAAGCTCTTCAAGGTTCAAGCACTTCTATTTTGTATCTTATTCTAGTACTACATTTGTTTTGTTTTAAGTTTTCTATTCTATTGGAGTTTTAAGAGTTACCCCTCCCACCCAGTCCTTGTTGTGTTCTTATATTTGATGGCTTTTGAGTTGCCCACCCCTTCTATAAATCTCATTTTGGACACGCCTCCCAGTCTCATCTCATCAGCTTATTCTTATGAGTAGAGAGAGATCATTTCGGAAGGTCCACCCCCTTAGTTTCTCACATCTATATCATATTATTGTACAATGTAAATAGCGAACGCTATTTTATCGTACCGATAATATCGAAACAACAAAATATCAAACAAACAGAACAGCAAATTTTTCCCAGCTAAAACATTTGCTGCTCCATAAAAACAATAAATAAATAAACTTAAACACAAATTTAAATGGGGGGGCTTTGCCCCCCACACCCCCTTACTTAAATATACCAGCTCCAAGATCGCACTATAGTGGAGGAAATGGCAAAGTCCCAAAGACGGCCCACCAAATTTTTTCCCTGGGAAAAAATTAGATGTTCCATGACTTCGCTATTTTGCCATTTCAACAGTATCGGATCGACTAAATAGCATTCGCTATTTAGTCCATTCGATAGCATCATATAGACCCAGTTTCTCAACCTGGAATTATCATGTTTCATCCCTTCCTACTTAACCTAAAAAAATTGCACTTTATTCATCTGCTTTTACTGTATTTGTGTTTCATCCTACATTATTGCTTTATTTTGTTTTTGCTGCTTGTTCTTAAATGTACTCAATTGCATTTATTCAGGTGCATTTATTACTGCTTGTTAGGAGCCTGATTAAATTGTAACTCTTATTCTAAGTCTTTCTTTTTAAGCACCTGGGCTTCGGGCCAGATGTTTTACATTAAGGTTTGTGGTCTACACTCTTGTGGCAGGAGAGTTGGCTTACATTCTTCTAAGTTGGGAATTGTTGGTTGAAGGCTTGTTGTCTGTTATTCTAAAAGTGTCCTAGTTCTTGTTTAAGCACTTGGCCTCAGGCCAGTTATTTTACATTAAGAATGTTTGTAGTTTGCACTCTTGTGAGAGGAGAGGGTAAATTCTGCCCCTCTGAGCTGGGAATTGCCAGTTGAAGGCTTGTTGTCCCTGCTTATTTGAACTATTTCTTTCTGAATTTGGTGTACCATGTTTGTTGTAGTATAGACTAGCTTCAGACCTGCTAAATCTAGCTCTGTTTGTATAGCTTGAGCACTAATCCAGGCCATCTTTTTTTGGAGATAGAGTTACCACCTTTCATTGCGGCTTAAACCAGAGTAAGGCCACACTCCTCATATCACCCATAACCTCGCCATTCCTGCCCCCTCTCCCGCCCATTTTGTGACATCACTGTTACACCAGAGGACGGGAATGTCCTCAGTTTCCATTCCTGATGCCTGATTTCAGCTGATTTACTATGCTTTTCTACAAAAAAGCATAGTAAATCAACCAACTTAAACTCTGATAGTCTGTTTCTTTTTTTAAACAGAATACCAGAATTTGTACAGTGTTTTCCCAGACTACTGGAGAATCAATTTTATTTCCAGATAGTCCAGAAAAATGGATAGGTGGCAACCCTATTTGGAGAGGGTTCATCTGCACCCTAGTGGCAGGAGTGTGCAGTTAGAACATGTCTGACTGAAGACTGCTGGAATAGGGCTCAGTTTTGAGCTTTTTTACTGGTTAATTGGTTAATTTGTTTAAATCAGTTTGCTCTTGTTTGCTGATGTTATATTTAAGTGTGTATCTGTTCTCCTGTGTTAAATTTACCTAAAAAGAGTTTAAATATCTTTAGCATAGTCTGGTTACAGGTGTTGCTGTATCCAGGTCTGTTTTTGTGATTCCTGTGTTTCCTGCTACACCATCTTGTGTTGGCCAGGACTTGCCTGCACTTAGTGGGAGTACGTAAACTGGTTGGAACTGATCTGGCTTAGGGTGTTGAGCTAAGAGCTCAGAGACAAGGGTTGATTTGTCAATTCCAGTGTTTCTATTTTACTTTCATTTTTCTGGTATTTAAACCCAGCACTTGTGTGGGTTTTTGCTTGTTTGATCGTTGTGCACTGCCGCTGCACTGTTTTAACCCTTTGCGAGGTATCTCAGTTGCATTTTTTCCCTTACCAGCACCCTGTGTAAGTGAGGCCCTCGCCTGCAGCTACTGTATTGATTTTATCCAGCCCTACTCACACCTATAGGTGCTCTCCTCAGATAGTACTCACTCTACTATCCCTGACATCTCTTCCACAGATTCTGATAACCATGGATGGATAATTTCCTATAGTTTCTCCTGCTAGTCTGGTTGATATGGGCATCCTGAGACAGTGTAGCAACTGCCTTATGTACACAGACAGCCCTCTACTACTAACACCTAGGAACACAATATGTGAGAGATGCAATTACATTAAGAACCTAGAATCCTTGTTGTCTCATTCACAAGCCAGTACATCTGGCACTGAGAAGGTTGTCTGCACAAACACTACGAACACCACACCTCTAACACCACCCTCATCTGCAAAATGCACTCCTACATATGCAGGTGTTCTCAACAAAAACATACCTAAACAAAAGAGACCTCTGAAGCAAAAACACAGACGCACATCACAAGCCACAGCACCAAGCATGACACATACTACACATGTCTGTGTCTCAGAGCCTCTAAGGCCCAACCACAAACACAACATACTAGTCATAGGAGATTCTATCATGAGACACACAGATTTTCCCCTCACCAGGCTAGACAAGGAGAAAGTTACAGTAAGTTGCTTGTCAGGTGCTAGAATCCACCATATCACACACACGCTCAAGTCTCTTAACAACAGGTATTGGTATGACTCTGTCATAGTCCATGTTGGTCTGAATGACTTGAGACGTACCTCTCTGGACTATAAGAAGAGAGACATGATTGAACTCACTGAATATGCGTCCCAGGCAGGAATGTCCCTAGCCTTAAGCAGCATCCTACCATAACCCAGAATGATGCCTCAATACAAACAGAAAATGATTGACTTTAACAATTGGATTAGTTTCTAAAGTCATTTCAAGGGGATCCAGTACTTGACAGTCTGAGAGGACATGATTGATAGACCATGATGCTTTGCCAGAGATGGCCTTCATCTGTCTCCCCTGGGATTCAGGCTTCTGACAAAGGCTCTTGCATCCCCTATAGTCCTTTTTTAGGCAAAGTCATGAGCATAAAATTACCAATGTGAAATATTCTTCTAAATGAAATTTAAAGGTCATGCTGCTTAAATGCTAGGAGTCTTAGCATGAAACTGCACTCATTGCAAGTATTTCTTGCCCTGGAGGATTCTGACATTTGTGCAGTCACTGAAACCTGGTTCAAAGCTGTGGAGAGCAACTCAGCCTTACCAGGTTACTCATCTTACCATACTTTCAGACCCCAAATGGAGGGCTACAAAGGCAAAGGAGATGGAGTTTCAATATTTATCAAAAATATACACACCTCCAGGCTGGTCAAATGGTATGACGCACAGGAGACACCCCAAGTGCAGTTAACTGTTGACAAAACACCTATTCAAATCATAGCTAGCTACAGACCCTCACCATGACTCAGGATATCCACTCCACCTATCTGGACTTACTTGACTCCATGAAGATTCAACCCTCTACCCAGGTCCTGGATAACTCTACCCAACCATAGGGTGGAAGACCTATTCTAGCCCAAATATGAATGCCCAGAGATTCCTCAACTTCATCAGTACCAATGCATTAGATCAACTGGTCGACACCCCTATGAGAGGTGAAAATATCCTGGACCTGGTCGAACCAACATGTGTAGCCACTGTAGCACCCCTACAGTGTTATCCTCCTTGGTAAGATTCAACAATAAAGCAATCACTTTTGAAGTCAACACCGCCCCTGACCCCCTCCTTGTCAGCGTCAAACAAAAAAAACTTTTCCAAAGCTGATTACAATCTTCTCAGAGCAGGTATAAGCAGCTTCACAGCCACCATCCCTTCTGTTGGTGCTAGCACTAATGTCAAAGCTTACACGAAAAAACTATATGAACACCTACATAGCTGTATGGACTCAACAATACCAGACAGGACCAAATCATCTTCCTCAAGGAAGAGCTAACCTGTCTGGTGGACAGCAGCAATAAACAAACAATGTAATACAAGGAAAAAATTGCTGTCCAGGACCAAGAAGGAGTAGGTGCCAAGTTGGAAGCAATTCCTCCTTTGTCTGAACAAGCAGTTAAGGTCACTGGTGAAATCCTCTCAGGCTAACATTGAGTCCAAATTGGCCACATCCACTAAGGACAATCAAAAGGCCTTCTTCACATATGTCCACAATCTCAAAGGTAACACCCAAATCTGTTCTGAACTGGTGGTCAGTAACACCACATACACAAATGCCATAGACATAGTCAACCTGCTGGCAGGCAGGTTCCGTGGAAACTTCACCCCCTGTCCCCCATCAGTAAACCAGGGCATCAGCAGTACCTGCCCCCTCTCCCCTCATCACCAGGGAGCAGGTCCTTAATGCAAAGGCAAAAAATACAGTCTCCATGGGACCCAACAATATCCCTGGCTACATCCTACATGAACTCAGGCACAAGATCTCAGCTCCATTAGACACTCTATTCAACTAAATCCTGAGCACCAGCTTCATCCCAGCTGAATGTAGGACAGCCACTGTCCTCCCTCAACAGAAAGGTGGAGCGTCCACCGAACCAGGCAATTATAGGCCCATTAGCCTATAGTGAGTAAGTTCAGCCTGGATTGGCACAGGAGTAGGTCCATGATTTTGTGAAGTATTCTTTTAAGGAGTATTTAAATGTAGTTAGGTTACAAATAGTTCTCGTGTTTTGAGATAGGGAGTTTCATTTTGTGCTACAGAGTGTGAAAATAGGCTTTGTTCAGCAGTTTTATTTGGTTTATTTATGCTGAGAAGGTGTTTGTTTTCTGATCTGAGAGTTCTTTTAGGGAAATATATGTTGATTAAATGGATAAGAGATGAACAGGCTAATGGTATGTATATGATTTTATCTATTGTTATAAGTTGCATGCAGGAGAGGGGGAGGGGGAGATCCAGCCAGCTGAGGGCATGGAGGGCTTTACATGGATGAGAAACGGTGGTTGAATTAGTGGCAAAGTTGGGAATTTTGCTGTAGCAGATTTCAAATTTGCTTTTATGGATGATTGTAAATTGGTTAGACTTGGGGCTCCATTGAGTAATGAGGGCAGAAGGCAGGTTTTGGCTGGATTAATCTTTGTGGGTGTACTCAGGAAATGTTTGTTTCTGTGTAGCATATCTAGCTTTTGGTTGTATTTCTTCATATTTCTTTGGATGTTGAGGTTAAATTTAAGATTATCATCTATTTTGACTCTTAATAGTTTGGTGTAGTGAACTAATTCAGTCTGAGTGCCAGTTGCCATACACAATTTCAGAAGATGATTTGTTAGGGGTGATTTTGGGAGGTAAAGAGGAGTTTTTTAGGACTTTTTTAAGAGCTGGGCTTTTGTAAACCAGGTTTCAATGAAGATGATAGCTTGTTGAGTGATTTCTTTGAAGTAAGTTAAGGTGTTTGAAGAGCAGATGATGCTAAAATCATCTACATATTTAATCAGTGTGCCTTTTCCAAAAGATGAATGTAGGTTATTGATAACAATATTGAATAGTAGAGGGCCAAGGATGGATCCTTATGGGACTTCTGTGGAAGTGGGAAGGTATACAAAGATGGACCCTTGCCATTTTACAACTTGTGCCTTTTGGCAAGATATCTTGACAGCCATTGAATAGTTGGAGATAATAAACACAAGGTAGAAAACTGACTGAGAAGTTTACTGTGATAGACCATGTCAATGGCTTTTGAAAAATCTAGAAATACTGCAGATACAAATTTGTTAGGGTTTCAAGATTTATTGACTGTAAATGATAATAATGTAGTGGAAGTGCTGTTGTCTGGCTGAAATCCATGTTGTGTATTGGTGGTTAGCTTATTTTGTAAGAGACAGTGTAGAAATTGTTGATGAATGCATCTTTCAAGGATTTTAAAGAGGGAAAAATGGATGGCTACAGGCTGGAAATTTGTAATGTTAGTGGAATTACCTTTTTTTGTAAAGGGATAATATGTGCATTTTTGCACAAGTTAGGGACACATGATTGTGCAAATTATCTATTAGTAAGAATGCTGATCATGTATGCCATTGCATCTTCAGTTAGAATTTGGTATTCCAGGGGAACGCTGTCAGCTGAAGAATTACAAGGTTTCAGTTTATGTGATTTTTTTATTTTTATTTTTATGAGGTTTATACAAACTGGTTGAAAAGTAAAGTGGATGGAGTTGTCTATGTGTATACTGGAGAGGATGCAGCTAGGTGAGTTTATTGAACATGATGTGCTAGGGTCTAAGGTGGGTAAAGTTAGTCTAGTGTAAAGGGCTGTGTTAGGTGAGGCTGAGGTTAAGTTGGCTATGCATTCTATGAAGTATGTATTGAATTAGTTACCTGTCTGAACAGGTAGAATGTTTGAGTATGGGCTAGGATCCTTTTTTTGTACCTGGTTTGATGGGAAAAGATAAGGAGGACCAGACATTTTTAGGGTTGTTTTTATGGCTATCTTGCAGACAAGTATAAGACATTTTATCTCTATTAACTTGTTTCTTGACTTGGTTTTGTAGCTGTTTGAGAAGTTGCAGATATTTGTCATTTTTATTTTTTTGAAAGTTAATCAATGCTTTGTCTCGGTCTTTCATAATATGTTTGCATTGGTTGGTGAAACCTAGGGTATGGTTGTTTTTAATTATTTTTGTGCACTGTGGGGCTAAAGTATTATGAACATTTAGAAATACTGCACTGAATTATTCAACTGCATCAAGGGGAGTCATTTTAGGGTGGACCAGTTAACTGCTTTCAGAGCTTCAATGAAAGACTCTTTGGAGAAATTGGACAGAGTATATGTAGTTTTGAGCTTATGTTCCTTTATTAGTTGTGTAATATTCCTATGGGTATACATTGGTAGGTAGTCACTCAGTCCAAAATAGATAGTGGGGAGCTATTTTTGCCATATCTTCTTGGTGTATTAATAAGTTGAGTAAATCCAAAGCTTCATGCTGTTGATTGCTGAATTTACAGCTAAAGACTTCCAGTCAATGTTTACTTTGCCCAGGAGGATAATTTCATTTGTGAATGTATATGCTATCCAGCATAGTATGTTTTCAAGTATTAGAATGTTCTATCTTGGGTGGATATATAGCACAGGAATGCATGTGTTCCGTGGTCTATTAAGATTTATGAAGTAAGTTATGTTTTCTGCATTTACACATTTTGAGACTGTGCCTGTATAGGGAGTTACTGTGAGCACATATTGGAATAGTAAAGCTATCCCACTGGCTTTTTTATGTGTTCTACTGTGCCAAATGATATCATAATCAGGGGTGGTATTTCAACAACTTTCATTTCAGGTTTTAGTCAGGTCTCTGTTGTGGCTATGATATCTGGGTTATGTTGAGCCATCCATGCATGACAATCTGTGATTTCTTTGCATATGTTTCTAAGGTTTGCAGTAACTATTTTTAAACATTTAGCTCATATTCCCTGGTTTGGGGGTTGATTGGGACCTGGGTTGGAGTGGATGTCAGCACATTAATGGATGGTGGAGGAAGTTGATTTGTTTATTATGGCATTTTGGTAGAGATGTGTAGAAGTATTATGTTGATATTGGGAATGACATTTTTTAGTATTTTTTGGGTTACAACAGTTGATTGGAGTTATGGGAAATAAGCTTGAAGATATTTTTGAGAAGCTAGTGGGAAGATCATTTATAGGTGAGGATGAAATGATGGTTGAGATGGTTGAGGTGTGCTATTTATTATTCATATTAGTAGAGATGTTTGGAATGAGAGAAGGAGGATGAATAAGGTGATACAGGAAGGGAACAGCATAGCTAGTGTAGTAAAAATCTTGTACTATGGTAAGATGAGTTAATGAGCAGTGATAGGATGGCGAATGGATATGTTTTGACAGGGAGGAAGCAGAGTGTGATTTGTGAAGCAATTTAGAACAGAAGTGGGTGGGGATGATATAATGAGAACAGTTTGTGATTGGTTAGTGGATTTTTTTTATTATTTGGTGCATTTAGACATAGGATAGGAGGATGAGTAGACCAAGCAAAGTGAACGGAGGTATAAGTTTAGATGTGGTGGGGATGAGTGGGAACTAGGGGTAGGGCAGGGGAGTGGAGTGATGTCTGAGCATTGTGAGGTCTAAATGAATCAAGTTATCCTGTGGGGAGTAAGTACCTAGAAAACAATCTATAAACCTGCTGTGAGACCGGAGGTAAGACAAGTCCTGATAACTTTAAAGAAAGTAACACAAGCTGCTAGAATATTATTGAGACACACCTAGGTTAACTGCAATAGGGAATACTGCAGTGAGTTTGACTTGAAGTGAATATAAGAAAAGTGTGTAGGGGCTGAAACTAATGCCATGATTATTATATTGCATTTTAACTCAGTTTTTGGTCAATTTCATTTGTTTATTTAGGGGACTATAGGTATTAGAAGATATGTATTTGTTTAAGTACAATACAAATAGAATGATGTTATAGGAGCATGGGGGAGGAATTCCACTAGATGTGTGCACTCTGACTCTAAAAAAATCCATGGGGGTTTTAAAGAAGATAAACATAAGAATCCCGGTGATCACAAAATTGACAAGTATTTAAAGAAAACATTTACTAATAAACTTAAAGACCACAAATAGCTCTGTTGAATAAGTCTATTACCCTAATAGAAGTTAAAGACACATTTAAAAAGGAAAATGTTAAAGCTGCACTGTTAGATTGAAGTATGGAATTATATAGTCTACTTCCATTTAATATTTTAGAATTACTGAATGATATTTTCAGGATTATTGACAGTGACAAAATGATTCTTCCCTGATGGAAATTTTCTGTCATGTCACCTATACATAAACAAGGGAAGGATAATAAGTTTGCTGCAAGATTAAGAAATATAGTAGATTAATTAATAAAGATCAACAGGATTTATTGTCAGTAGAGTAGATTATGACAATATAAAAAGGACAATAACTATCTTAGATTTAGAAAAAGGAATGAACAAGAAATTGGTCCTAAATATCATAGATATCGAGTGAGATTTTGATTCTGTAGATTGGAGCTACTTGTTTAAAACCTTAGAAGCTCTTGCCTTTCCGGAATAATTTTTTGAATATTAAAATAAAATGGTATAGAGACTCCAACGTTTATGTCAAAATTGGATCTTACGTTTCTTAGTGATTTACTTTAAACAAAGGCACAAAGCAAGGATGTTCCTTGGTCACTCTATTATTTGCATTAGTTATCAAACCTTAGCTAATTTTATAAGAAACAATGAAAAAAATTGATGTATTATCAATTAATAAGGATTGTCGATCTAAAATGCAAATTTTTGCAGATGATATTTTACTAGCTATAGGAGATTTGAATTATTCAGATGAAGAAACAGATGAAGAAATTGAAAAGAATCAAGTAATATTGCTACTGAAATTTAATAATAATAAAACTGCAACTTTAGTGTTAAATCAATTACTAGATAGTAAGTTTAAACATAAATATGAATATATTTGGGAAGGAAAAGTACTAAAATCTTTAGGAATAAAAACCTAACAAGATGGAAGGAAGAGTATTAACAAAAAATTTGAAAAACAAAATTGAACAAGTATTACTTCTTATTAAAAATGGAATTACTTTTTTTTACTTTTGAGGATACGTTAGTACTTATTAAAATGATTATATTGCCCAAGATTATATAAATATTGCATTTAATAGCTTTAATACCTGACAACAAAAACTTTTGAAGAAAATGGAAAAATGTTAAATTCATTCTTATATTATCCTAAAAATCATACAATTGCTTATATAAATCATATAATATTATGAGACTATGGTGGTATAGCTTCCCACATGTAGAATCTTATTCTGTTGCTGCAAATTTTACATATATTATATTCTGGATATATTTAACATACACAAATCAATGGAAAACCATTCAGTAGCAGCTTTTAATATATTCTTGTAAGTTTATCAAATATGATAAATTAGAAATATGTAACAATCCTTTCACTGGATGACACAATTTAACTTAGAAGGAAACTCATTTCAGTTTTTAGACTCTGCATATAGGAAAATAATTCTTAAAACAATTAAGATATATGCTTTTAAAACTTTGTTAATATCATAATGGGAATGTTTGTGCATTCTCATTGTGCAAAAAGCTCTAAATTTATGGAAACTTAGAAAAATGTTAAAATGAATTTACTAAAAAGGAATGGATTAGTATTATGTTCTGATTCTTTGAAAAAGGAAAAGCTAAGACACCAGAATATTTATTGAAAGATTATAAGTTGGATGAATCTGTTAACCAGTTAGTATTATCTGTCAGTAAGAAATTAAATGAACTTGTAGACACTATGAGTGAAGAAGAACAGAACAATATTCTCCCTTATATGAATATATGAGCATTATCATTGAAATTAAATTGGCCTACAAAAGAAGCTTGTCCAAGTTATTTATTTATTTATTTATTTTACATTTGTTAACCAGGAAAGTCCGACTGGATTTTGGTCCATTTTTAGTGGAGGCCCGGGGAGAAAAGCTCCATAGATACATACATACAGACAGTGTGACTATGACAATTAAACACTTTTGTACAAGCACAGTTACATACTTTGACACTTATATACTTTAAGCAGAAACTCTTGCAAAAAGCTATTCCGATTATGCCAGAATATATAACAGGTTTTAGAA
This sequence comes from Protopterus annectens, assembly GCF_019279795.1. Lineage (NCBI taxonomy): Eukaryota > Metazoa > Chordata > Ceratodontiformes > Protopteridae > Protopterus > Protopterus annectens. Next base: position 1,448,363,528 of record NC_056728.1, read on the forward strand.
TTATGAACTTTTATGCACGAACATAGTAATTTTAGTTGTACATAGATGTGTAAGTTCTCTTGTAGTTCAGTAATCTACTAACTACTCAAACATCTGAATCAGTTAAGGTATAGGAGCTATGATTATGATAGTTTCAACATGAGGCCAAGTTTTAAGAGATACATAGTAAATAGAGAAGGGGTTAGTCAGGGTTTGTACAGTGGCATAGCCAACATATTTTTAAATGTTTTTTAAGAGATGTTTTAAATTGAGTTAAAGAGGGGACTGCAGTGTGTTCAGCAGGAAGTAAGTTCCAGATTTTTCCAACAGAGTTGGTAAATAGAGAGACACCAGCTAAGTTGTTGGCTTTAACAGTTTGAACTAGCATTCTATTAAAGGGGCAGAGAGTTTTTAGATTGCTGTATGGGATGATGATATTTTTAAGTATGGGTGTAATTTCTGGTTGACAGAGAATCTTGTGTACAACTATTAATTGGTTATATTGAATTTGACAGGGTCGCTCTAGCCAGCCTAAAGCTTGAAGGTTCAGACAATGGTGTTGTCTATATGGTGAACCTGTGACAAATCTGGCAATGCTATTGTAGCAGCTAGCAGCAAGTTTATTTAGGTTATATTTACTTAGATTTGTAAGAATAGGAGAGGCATATAGCAGGGTTGAAAGTAAATGAGTTTGGGCAATCACAGTCCTAGCAGATGGGGTAAGGAATTGTTTAATCTTATATAAAGAGCCACATTTCTTATTTATTTTCTTAATACTTTGGTCAGTGTGAGCATTGAACTTGAGATTGTTGTTGATTAATATGCCTAATTGCTTAGTTGTAGGTTCTGGGGAAATTATGGTTCCATTGTTGGATTTTATGGTAAGTGATGGCAAAGGAATTTTACGAGTGGGGGTGAAGAGTAACAGCTTTGTTTTATTTAGGTTTAATAGGAAATGCCAGTGAGTAGGGCGGCCACGGTGGTGCAGTGGTTAGCATTGCTGCCTCACAGCAAGAGGTTCTCCGGTTCGATCCTCGGCTGGGGTGCCTTCTGTGCGGAGTCTGCATGTCCTCCCTGTGGTCGCGTGGGTTTCCTCCGGGTGCTCCGGTTTCCTCCCACATCCCAAAGACATGCTGCAGGTGGATTGGACACTCTAAATTGGCCCTAGGTGTGCGTGTGAGTGTGCCTTCTGTGGAAGGTTGGGCGCCGGGCTGGCAACTCGACACCGTAAAACTCCACTGCCATTCAATGTGCGGACAAGGTGATCCGCTGTGGCGACCCCTAACCAGGAATAAGCCGAAAGAAGAAGAAGAAGAAGAAGGAAATGCCAGTGAGTGAGTGAGCCAGTTTTCCACCTTATTAAAGGTGCTTTGTGATAAATTCTGTAAATCTGTTGGAGAGGTAGCAGAGCAGATAAGGATAGAGTCATACGCATGCTGAATACAAGTTGTTTTTGGGATGACCGTATTTAGCAGACCTAATATGGACCCCTGAGGGACTCCAAGTTTGATTGATAATAGGGTGGATAGATTCCCCTTCCATAATACAGCTTGTTGTCTACCACTTAGATAGGACTGAAACCAGAGAATTGCTTGGCTATCTAGTGTGAGTGTTTTTAGTATACGTAGCAATAGCTGGTAGTTTACCATGTTGAACACCTTGGAAAGGTCTAAGAAAAGGGCAGAGGAGAGCTAGTTGTTATTGCATTTTTGATTTATTGTATGAGAAAAGGAAAGGAGGGCTGAGGTCATACTATGGTATGGTCTGAAACCATGCTGGGTGGAGGCTAGAAGATTGTTTGTATTGAGATAAGGTAGGAATTGTTTATGTATACATTTTTTCCATAATTTTTGCCAAGGGTAACAGTACGGCTATGGGTCTATAGTTTGAAAATTCAGTGGAAGTACCCACCTTATGAAGAGGAATAATATGCGAGATCTTCCATATGTAGGGAATATAGGCTTCAACAATAATTCTATTGATTAGTATTGAAATGGGGTATGATAATTCATCTGCAGCTTTTTGAAGATACTCTGCTGGGAGTATGTCAGCCAATAGGGTGGTCGACTTTAGTTTCTTAATTAGTGACTTGATAAGTGATGTTAGTACTGGTTGAAAGCTGAAGGACAGATGTGATTTGGGTGCGGGGTCAATAGTACCTGGGCCATTGGGGACTAGGTTGTTGATAAGGGATTGAACAGTTTCTGTGAAGAAGGCATTAAATGTGTTAGCCACATTTTCTGGTGGTTTTTGGAGGGTAGTCAAGGCAGTAGGGGTAGTGGAATGTCCTGGTTGAAGGAGATTATTCAAAGTAGACCAGAATTTCTGTGTGCAATTTTGGTGTTTCTCTTGCAGGTGACAGTAATAGCTTTTTTGTCTAGTGTAATGGACTTCTTTGTATAATTCCTAAGTTGTTTGTATAAAAGTTGGTCTTCTGGGGATTTGGTGGTCCTCCATGAGGCTCAGGCTTTATTCATTTTTATGATTTTTTGTCTGGTATCTTTTGATAACCATGGTGCTACTTTTTTCTTGGTTCTAATTGTTCAAGTAGGAGTGAAGTTGTCAAGGATAGCAAGAAACTTAAAGTTAAAGTAAGCAACTGCTTCATCTAGAGGGAGCTGTATTAGTTGATGCCAATCACATGATTTGAGCTCACTTTAGAATTTAGTTTGATTAAAGTTCTTGTTGCTCCTTATAGTTTTGAATGTGGGTAGCTGAGGGGGTCTATATTATAACACTGAAGTTGAAAAACTTCGAATGTCATAATATAGAACCCAGTAGAGTCAACGCTTGAAATAGCAAAGCTGCAAAACACCAAATACTTTCCTAGGGAAAGTATTCAGTGGGCCGTTTCTGCAGCTTCGCAATTTCCTCGACTGTGGAGCGAAGGTTATGGACCGGGATATGGTAAGTGTGTGAATGAAGTTGAGTGTGCGATTGGGCATGGGTTAGGTGAGGTAGGTTTAGGGCATGGGTCAGGTAAATGTGTGATTGTGTGGACGTGAGAGTTAGGGTGGGGTAGGTGAGTTAGGGATAGGGAGCGGGTAAGGTGAGTGTGCGATAGTTAGGGACATTAGGGTTAGGGTTGGGTTAAGGTAAGTGGGTAGCTAGTGGTGTATGTCTGGTTTAGTGTAGGGTTTTGTGAAGTGTATGTGTGTGGATTATTTATTTTGGTGTGCTTGAGTTGTGTATATGTTTGTTGGAACAGCAAATTTTTTCCCAGGGAAAAAATTCACTATTCTGACTGTTCGGTTTTCTGGTGTTTCGATTGAATGGGGTCGATATTATAACATTCAATGTTTTTAGACTTCGATGTTATAATATAGACCCACTGAGGGATGTCATTTTTTTGCCTGAGTATATAGGTGAGATAGTGATCACTTATATCCTCAGGTTGAGTGCCTATTTTATACATGTGGGGGTGGTTGTTTATGAGAATCCAGTCTAGAATACTTTCTTTGTTATGGGGCTTCCTGATTCTGGTGGGACAGGATATGGCCTGGGTAAAGTTGTACAAATGTAAGTGGGTGGTAGGGGAGTCTGAGGAACAGGTGTTCCAGTCGATGTTAAAGTCCCTGAGCTCTATGGTTTCTTATGGGCAATTTATGGATAGCCATTGGAGGATGTCCTCTAGGGTATTTGCATTGTTACCTGGAGGAATATAAATGCAAACAATATTTATAGATTTATGTTTGTTAATTTGTAATTTTGTAATAAGTACTTCTGCATTATTAGTTTGGGAAGCACGTGGAGGACTAGATATGGTTACATCTAGTGTGGATTTATATATTACAGCTACTCCTCCTTCCTTCCTAGAGGTATGGTCTAGTCTTAATATATTATAGCCTTGGGGTATGACCTCATTGTCAGTAGTAGTAGGTTTGAGCCAGGTTTCTGTTAGGCAAAGTATATCAGGGGAGTGTATGGCCAGGAGGGCATGCACGTAATGGATTTTATTATTTAAGCTTCTTATATTTAGATGACAGACCAGGAGTGAGTTGGAGGATTTGTTTAAGTTTTTCAGGCTAGTAGGGGTATTATTTACAGAGGAGGTTGTGTCTGGTGGGCTTGGGTCAGGGTTAGGGTGCATGTCCCCACCAATTATGAGGTTCAGTTGTAGCCTGATTAACTTAATTTAAGTTAATTATAAGTAATATTAGCAATTTTGATGGGAAATTCAAGTACTCTTTAAATAGTAGTGGATTGAGTGACTCAATATATGGCAAGAAAAAAACCTTTGTTACTTAAATCAGTTAGTTGAACTTCTTCAAGTTTATACTGGAAAGTTTTTATATGGGAATATATGCATAGAATGTTTGCTACTCCTTATAAAATCTCTCATTTTAGTAAAATGACTTCTTCAGTCTGTTGGAGATGTAGTAAAGATGTAAAAGCTGAGTGAACAATACATGTTTATGGACTGTTAAAATTTAAATGTATATTGGGAAGAAATAAGTATGTTTTTAAAGGAATAATCATCATCATCAACCCCTTTCCCCATTTTCTACATGGGGTCAGAGTAACATGTTAACTGTTGCTATCTCCCTCGATTCAGTGCCACACTCCTGCCTTCTTATACACTCATGCCTGATGGTCAGAGATCTTCTTTCACACTATCCATCTACCTCTTTGCTTAACATCCTCGTTTCCTCTTGCCTTCTTCCTGTCTGTCCCAAATCTTTTTCACCAGATTGTCTTCTGCTTTCCGGCACATGTGTCCAAACCACCGTAATCTGTTCTCTTTGATCTTTTCTGCAATTGGAGCTACTTTCTCTTCTGTTCTTACGTCCTCCTTTCTTCATCTGTCCCACAATGTGCATCCTACCACCCTTCTCAAGCACTTCATTCCCATCACCTCTAGCTTCTTCATCTGCTCTGCCTTCACTGCCCAGGTTTTTTAAAGGAATATTGTCTGCTAATTGTTCTTTAACAAGATCAATAATACCAATAAATGTTCCACATCCTTTATCTGTAAAAGCTAAACAATAAAACCTTTTTGAGTGTTCTGGCAATTGATAGAAAACTTAGTAGAAAAAAATTGGAAATGGAATTGAGTTACTACATTCAAAGAACTTTTAAATTTAACAACAATACTACATACAACTGAAAAATAAGTGATCATGAAAAGATCTATAAATCATACTAAGACTTTTAATAATTGGGATAGCCTTGAAATGTTGCTGTTGAAATATAAAGACTCTTAATGTGTTAATTGTATAAGATTACCTTGATGATTTAATGTATTCCTAACATTGTATGTGATGCTGGATTTCTTCCTTTCTGTGTATATGTTGTAAATATGTTAAATTAATAAACAAATCTGAAAAAAGGCATATCACTGCTACTAGATTGGTACAAAGATTGAGGGTTTTGACAATAGTGTCTGTATGCGTTAAGTGGGAAGCAAGGAATGTGAGCAGGAAATGTGGGAGAGCAAGGCAGAAATGCTTAACGTAATGTTAAAGGTTATAAGGGTGGTAATGAGATGATGACAAATATGCTAGAGCTTATTTATTTATTCACTCATTTATTGCATTTGATAATTAAGTAAATGAACTGGACTATGAACCTTTTCCAGCCTCAACCCAGGCGTAAATGGCAGAAAAAATGGTTGCCTTGAACTTACATGATATTAAAATCATATTAGAAAATATTGCATTTCAATGTATAGATTTAAGGCAAGATACAAAACTCTAGAAAGCTGCATGCTTCATAAACATTTTATCAAACATACTAAAATTTAAAATGCTCAAACTTACACATACTGAAATATTTACACATAATAAAGTTATTAAATAAGTCACTATAATAAACATTAAGTACATTTATCATGTATATCTGATTTTAAATGGCATATACTTGTGAAATATTATAACATACATTATAGACAATTTTGCTAATCCTACAGTTTTGAAAGATACTTGCATGCATATATTATGCATCCCTGCATATAGTGGATAATATAAGGTAATAAAACAATGGATAGCTACTTCAGTGACAATAAAAAATGAGAACAAAAAATATGTTAAATGAAATGTGTCAAGAAGCTCTGCACCCATATTTTAAAGCCCATATCTTTGTTCTTTATTGTTCTCACTCTGCTATCTGGATAAGGATGGCTGAGATAGGGGAAGGAAGAGGAAACTCTACAGAAGGCATCAGGAACATGTGGGGACAGGGAGAGATATTGTTAACAGAGAGAATGAGCAGCAGTGGGGGGTTAAGAAGTTTGAAGCACTTGAGGAGAGAATTTGATATAAGCAGATGAGATTGGTTATTTTATGGAGATCTGGTGAAGAAAAAATTAAGGAGGAAATAAAAGTTAGGACATTAATTAAAAAAAAGATTTTCAGAGACTATGGAATATGGAGGTACCTAGAAGGGACTGGAAGAAATGCAGAAAAGATGCTTAAGGATGATCTATAGGTCATTATGAAAGTTAAGTACAGCAGAAGCAGTAAGGCGGTCAAAAAAGATGTGGATACATGAAAGTGAAATGGAGGAGAGGAGTATTTTTTGGACGAAATATGTGCATTCGGCTTGTAAGGGGTGTGCAGTAGGGATTCTCCAGTCAGGGCAGAAAGGAGGTATGATGGACAAATGAGAGTTAGAGGTGTGGAAAAGGAGTGCAGACTGTTAATATGTTGTGAGATTCTCAGGTGTGGATGACATGGTTTAATGCCCTTAAAGACAGCATATGGAAAGCAAGGAGGAAGATCTTGGGGGTTTTACCTGTGTAGCTAGAGTTAGAGGGTAGAAGGCAGGTGAAAGAAAGAATTGTGATTTTGATGGTAGCAGGAGGCATTAAGAGGCAACACAGTGGTGGAAACGAGGTGAAGCAGAATCTGGGAAACTCAGGGACATGACAAATTGGGCTGCACAGGTACAAAGACATACTCTGAGATTAGTGCTGCAGAATTTGAATGCTGATACTTGGGGGAAATTGAAATAAATGTTACAGGCTAGGATAGGATTATTACATGCCCCCTGCTCTCTTGAAACCTGTGTAATTTGAAGATTACAATGACCAGTTTCTCCTATTGAGAATCAGTTACTACTCTTCCTTCACTTTCTGGTTGAAAAGTTATATAGTCTTACATTATTGATGAAAAGTAAACAGCATGCAGATAAACTGCAACAGGAAATGAAGCATCACGTTATGTAAACTGGCGGAGAATGATGGATAAAGGAGAAAAGAAAGAAAAAACAAAAGGGGGGATGGTGTCAGATGACTTAACCACTTGATGCTAAATAAACTATGTAATATATCATGTTTTTATAAGAGTTATGTTTTAAAAAAATAAAGGCTTTGAATGGCAATGTAATTATAGATTATGAATAACAGATTAAAAATTATAAATAGAGAATATTCATGCACAAAATAATAATATATGTAACAAGGGTTCAGAGATGGTGTCAGCATTACTCGTGTTAGTTATAAAGTGCAGTCTGCAACAGACATAATGAGTTCATAGTGGCCAGGACCTCAAGATCACCAACATGGCATAGGAACACCTGAGACCTTACTCAATCCTTTACAATTGGTACAGGGATCTTCCACTTTTGCCTTCCTCCTGCCAGGGCCATATACAGATGTGGTAGCTCTGGAATGCTTAGGCACATAACTTGCTCCAGCTGAGGCTCCAGGCATCAATGTGTGAACAGCAGCATGTCCTGTCAACTGCAGAGAGGCTTTTACTTCAGTAGTCATGGGCAAACATGCATAGGGTAAGGGGTTTGTACTATGTTACTGAGTCAGCACAGGGACAACAGGCAGTATATTTCCTTTTGAAGCTGTTTGTTTCAGAGTGGGTGATATGCTAAGACAATAGTACTTGAACAAATGAGGACAGCATAAACAAGATGGCATTCAATGTCTGGATGGATTCATTAATTCTATGATGCAATTGCCTACACCACTGGCAATGCATCACAATTGCTTAAGGATGCCATTCTGTAATCAAACATTGTTTGTGTTCCTCCATTCACAGCATGAATCAATTGTATTGACAGCATGATTTCAGATGCAGTCCATTTCCAGAGTGCGTCTTGGTGTTGAGTATATGTCACAATAGCTCTCTGTGAGTTTCATGGCTGAGTCAGTAGCTGCTCAACCACTTTCCAGTGACACACTACAGGGGTGGAGCTGCTGTGGTGGGGTTATCATAGCAGGACTGTTCCTAGGAAGATGAGGTGCAGGAACATCTCCTATCTTAACAAAGCCATATTAAGACACATATACAGAGTTACTGTGATGAGGATTATGATGAAGTGAGATGCCCTGAGAAAAGCTTGCTTGTGCTGAACAACAACTGTTGGAGAGAGTTACTTGGGGAATCTCACTGAATTCTGTGGGGAGCCCCCCTTTTTAATAAGGGTAGCAGCCATAGCATCACTATGATCAGTAGCTGAGTCAGGTGGGCTTGTGTTACTCATAGGAGGGTGAGAAGCGCATGCCTGTACTAGTGTAACATCAACAGAGTCTGTATCACCTTTTTAAGGACCAGTCCTGGCCTGGTGTTAGGTTACCCAAATCATGGGAGCATGTAAGATATCCTGAGATAATTCTAACAGGATCTTTATAGATATGCATTGGTAGTTATGAAAAGGAATTTTTGTTACATGCCCTATGCTCTCTTAAAGCTGACTCAGTTTAACATAACAATGATCAGTTTATCCTACTGAGAATCAGTTACCCCTCCTTATTCGCCTTCTGGTTGAAAGGTTATGAAGTATCCTTAAATCAGTTTCTGTATAAAAAAAGCTTTATTCTTCTTATTTGAAGGATGAGTGCATAGCTACTCACTGAATTTGTTTAGCTAATATACATGCTTTTACAATGCTCCCTGGGAGGTGCATCCTGGGTAGAGTGATCTCATTGGCTGAGATGCACTGGCATGTGATTGGCCCACCTATCTGCCCTTAATTTGCATGTTATTCTTTCATTGGCCAAGAAATAAAATTCCACCACAGGACCTTCACTATTATATGCCTACTGTTTAGGAGTGAAACATCTGGTTAGCAGTGTCTCATCTGGATACTGGCTGTGAAGTATGCATTTCTTTTGGGGCTAGGGCTCTACAAGGCCATCAAGATAAGATTGTGTTAAAGGGACATATTTCCACCCACGTAGGGGGTCCAGCTAATGCTGCTCCAGAGACATCTTCTCCTTCATTCAAAAAGATGGAGAAGGCTAATGTTTCAAAAGAGAGGAAAAAAGAAAAGGTGAAGGAACAAGGTTAAGAGAGATAAAATGAGCAGGAGAAGAGATCCAAGAAAGCTTAGAAAAAGGTCTCCAGAGTTATTGAAGCAATCTGTTCCTATTTCTAAAACACCTAGATGTTTGGAACTGGAGGTTCATAGGATCCATTCACAGCCACCCACATTTGAGTTTCTCCCCAGAGATGGTAAGTTCAAAACTTCAGTCCCCATTTCTAAATGAGAAGTATCAATTTTCTTCTCAGCCTCCATTGATAACTTCATCCTTTTGGTCCTTCTGTTCATTGAGAAGGCTATCAGAGGGCAATGTCAGCAAGATTATCTAGAATTTCCTATGGATAGGGATTTTGTTAGGGGTCATCCGAGCACTGACTGCTTTGGTGGTTCTGGGAATGGCCCGTTCAGTCCTGCCATTGATTTCTCCTTTTCCACTTCCACTATCAGATCTAAAGCCCATGGACCCAATTCTGCCCCATAGAGTATTCATATCAGAACCCACAGCACTTTAATCTTTGATTATGATGATTTCTCTCATGCTCTTGACTTTGGCCACATTGGATTAGGATGAGTCTCGGAGTTGAAGTATCAGATCCGTGGCTTTTAGATTAAGGATCTTCTCAGAATATTTCAGAGCCATCCCTGCCCCTCAGTGCCTCTGTGCTGGACAGCTCAGCAGCAACGTTGAGCTCAGAACTGGGTCTTGTTGGAGTTGAGTGCACTCCATATCTGACTACTGTGGTCCAGGTGGGTGCTTTATGGCTCCAATTTTGTCCTCAGCTTTTGAGGCATTCAAGAGGGTTCTCTCCAGGTCAAGAGAAGTGGTGTCTCTACCCCAATCAGTTCCATCCTGACATCCTATGGATCTTGTGTTCATGTCCTACTGGTCGACAGGAAAAGTCATTCTCATTCAATCTCGTGGGTTATCCCCAGGAGAGCTTTCCATCCCCTTCTAAACATACTCCAAAAGCTCCTACTGAGGAGAGAATTAGGAAATGAGATAGTAAGAGGAGACACTTGGAATCGTCACTGAGGATACTAACTTTTCCTAAGGGGAAGCCATCCCAGAATCCCTTCTGCAAGATGTCTCCTTTGGAAATATCCTGGAGTTAATGAAACAAAGAGGGTGTTGGCCTACTAAAGCCTCCCCACAAGGCATCGGTGTATAACAAGGTGATCAGGGCTTGCTCTTCTAGTTCGTGCATGGTTCTGCCTGCAGATGAAATAATTGACCTAGTTTCTCAGCAGGCATGGAAGGTAACTTATGTGGTGGACCAATTCCATGCAAATCTAGGATGCACAGATATAGGAAATGGGGATAGGCATCAATGACTTTTGCACTAAGAGTGCTAAACTACCTGGCTCACATGACCCATTTTCAGAAGGACATGATCAAGGAATGGTCAAAATCCCAATCAGTTAACCTGTCTGTAGACATGAAAAAAATCAGTGGAGTCTCAGTTTTCTACCCTCCAACCTGTGATTAATATATCAATAAGTCTGCTATCTAACATGGCTGATGGTACATCTAAGGCACCAGGTACCAGTATTGCAACCCATTGACATACCTGGATGCACCCATGTGCCTTTGCAGAAGGCTTCAAAACATTCTTCATCAATGTCCCTTTGACAGTTTGACCCTGTATGAACCTAAAGTGAAGGAAACACTTACTAGGAGTGAGCAGGAAGCAAAGATCTTGTCTGCAGTTGGCATACACTTTCCCATCCCACAAAGGACATTCTCCTGAAAACATAAAAGAGGATAAAGCTATGATTTCAAAAATCCCAGAGTTTAGGCCATAACAATCCTGCAAACAGAACCATTGGAGTAGAGGTGGGGAGGGGCATAACTTCAATTGATGTCACCCCTGAGGCAGAGGAAGACCACAAAATCAAGGGTTGCACAGTCAGTTCAGCACGAAACCCTACCAGCCCTCCTTAGTCCTGCACCCTTGAGCCTGGCAGACCCTCAGTCCACATTCTTGGGTGCAGAGGATAATCAGCAAAGGCTATGTTATTTCCTTTGATTTCCCTCTTCAGAAATAAAGGGGAATGTCCTACTTTCCATCAAGTCAGATGGAGTTGGCAGCAGCAGAAGTAGGAAATATGCTAGAGAAGAGAATCACCTAGCAGGTCACCCTAGACTAATCAAGATCTGCACTTTTTAATACAGAATCAGAATTGTCCAGACATAGTAAGGCCTTACTGAGTCTAATTATGGTGGCTGCCAAAAATGCAAATACTAGAAAATGGAAATCAAGATCTAAACCGACTGTACTAGAAGTAGAGAATATAGTAACAGAGATAAAACATAGAAACATGGGACTTGTGGGAGCAATATATACAGGGGATGAATGAGGTTTATAAGAAGGCAGGACTTGAATGAGCTGTGTAATGTTTAACTGACAATGATTGGATAGATTATAGGTGATGTATAATGTTTGTGATTGGGATTGTGTCAATATGTTTTATGATGTAAAATGCTTGCATCTGGGACTGTGTCTTTGTTTTCATTTATATAAATGTATGATTGCATATGTCATAAGTGATAATTTAATGAAGATGTTTCTTGATAAAAAAAAAATCCGCAGCCTATTCAAGGTTCTTTTAATTTCAGAAGATGACAAGGGACCACAGGCCCATTTTGGACCTAAGCTATCTCAATTATTTCGTACAACAGACAAAATTCTGGATGGCCACAGTTCAGGCCATTCTACCACTTCTGAGGAAGGACTACTGGATTTGCTGCATACATTTCCAGGATGAATACTATCATGTTAAGATAACAAAGCAGTCTGGGAGTTTTCTCATTATCTGGCTGGGAGTCAATCAGTTTAAATTTACAGCACTGCCCTTTGGTTTCACCACAGGTACTATGGAGTTCACAAAGTACATGCCAGTGGTAGCAGTGTCTCTTCAGCTGCAAGACTTCCAGGCATCCCCCTATTTGGATGATTGGCTCCTTACTGCACCAGCCAAAGCTATATACATTCAGTGTAGGGATTTCTTATTCCATCTTGCCCAACAGTTGGGGATCACTATAGATCTTGCAAAGAAACAGCTAACATTAACATAGTTGATAGAATTTATCAGATACCATCTGGACGCAAGCTCTCAGATACTGAGACTCCTGCTATCCAGGGTATTATCCATCAATCAAGTAGCTCCAGAGGTCCTTCATCACCCTTGTCTCCCAGCAAAACTCATTCTCCAGGTTTTGGGCTTGATAGCTGTTTTAATCACACTAGGGCTTCAAACAAGATATTGCATGAGAGCCCTGCATTTAACACTGTCTGATCAATTGCCCTTAAAGCTGTACCCACTTTATGACCAATATGATTCACACCAATTTGCAGGAAACATATCAGCTGGTGGTTGACCTTTCTATTGTGCCCTGGAGGCTTACCTTTCTCCCCATTGCATCTGATAACAACAGTGACCATTGATGATTCCCTTCTAGAAAGGGGGGGTCATTTTGAAGAGAAGACTTTTCAAGATACTTGGTCAGCAATAGAGGCCAGTCTTCACATCAATGGCTTGGAGATAAGGGCAGTCTTCCTTGCTTTGCATATCTCTCATGGCTACATTCCCAAGGGCATGATCTCTGTCCAGATTGAAAACAAGGTGGTAATCTGGTATATCAACAAAGAGGAACCTGTTCATATTCACAGTGCTGGGAAGCTATGAGAGTATGACAATGGGCAATGTCTTCACATTGCTTTCTAGTAACAATGCACATTCCAGAGGCTTCCAATGTTCTGGTGGCCAAACTGAGCAGATATATTATTATTCTGCCCCATGAGTGGTCCCTCAATCAGACAATAGTGATCAAGATTTTTTTCAATCACTGTAGTCAACCTTGCTGTGATCTTTATGCTTTGTCCCTGAACAACCAGTGCAGCAGTTTCTTTGCCCTGGTCCCTCCACATGGAGAAACACCAAGGGCCGCTGTAGTCCACAACTGGTTCCTGGATCTCCTTTATACTTTTCATCTGTTTCTCCTGATAATAAACTTTCTTCAGAAAGGCGGAAGTTGCAAGGGCAAAGTTATTCTAACTGCCTTTTTTTGGCCCCAGCAGGTTTGATTCCCTTCCTCTGGCCACATCAGTTACATGCACCTTGAGTGTTTACCACTTGGCCATATCTTCTGTATCACCCATCTAGTCAGCCTCACTGACACCTAAAAATCCTGAAACTGACTGCAGGATTTCTCCAATTTTAATGCTGGCCAGAAATGCCAGGCTATCTGCCCCGGTTATTCAAATTCTATCATCCTCACAAAAAAAAATATTATAGCAATAACCCACGCCTGGGTGTGGGTAATGCTAAATTTACCCACGGTTGGCGTGGTTTGGTCCCGAGGCGCCCGACCAAACAAAGCCAACCGTGGTAAATTTAGCATTACCCACACCCAGAAGTGAGTTATTGCTATTATATGACATTATTTAAGAAAAGAAACTATTACTTTTCTTAAATAATGGCATAGTATAATGCCTGTTTACTGCCCTTCCGCAGATGTCTGGCATCCGCGGCAGTTCTGATGTACTGCGCGCCTGCGCAGTACATCAGAGCTGTGGGCAAAAGCAACGGAGAAAGCAAGATCTCCGTTGCTTTTTTTTAGTGTCTTGCTATGTTAAATGAGTTTAACATAGCGAGACAGTTTTAAAATAAGCAACGGACATCTCCGTTGCTTATTTTAAAACTGTCTCGCTATGTTAAACTCATTTAACATAGCGAGACTAAAAAGCAACGGAGATCTTGCTTTCTCCGTTGCTTTTTTTTAAACACTGTCTCGCTATGTTAAATGGGTTTAACATAGCGAGACAGCTTTAAAATAAGCAACGGAGATCTCCGTTGCTTATTTTAAAGCTGTCTCCCCTTGTTAAAACCATTTAACAAAGCGAGATAGAGATACTAATGGAAAAAAGTCCGGGCGACCGGACCTTTTTCCATTAGTATAACTCGATTTACAACGGGCACGCTGGCCAATCAGCGTGCACGTTTTGGGGGGATCATGGTATAATAGAAAAGTTTACCTTAGCACATGGAAAATAATTACAATGTAGGCTATTTCCACAGTATTAGATTCATTCTCAACTCCTCTTCCATCCATTTAGGATTTTTTGGCAGTACTGTTTCACATAGGATACAGTTTTTCAACTATTAACTACAGTTAACAACTATTTCAAGTATTCATGTGGAAAGGAATTAGGCTTATATTGTTTCTTAAATATTTCTAAGGCATTGTTTGATAGGAACTTTCTTTTATTGACCTTCAATAACGGATCCAGTTCCCCTGAAAGATATTACTATCATGCTATAGGCTTAGACAAAAGCTCCTTCTATCCTGCTTCTACAGTAGATCTAAAATGTCTTTCTTGGAAAACAATTTTTGGCAGTGATCACATTGGCAAGGAGGATCTCAGAGACCAAGCCTGATCATGCAAACATCCATATCTGTTCTTTTATAAAGATATCCTTGAGAACAACTCCTCCTTTCTCTCCAAAGGTGGGCTCTGAAACAAGCCTTAATGGAACCATTAATCTTCTTACATTTTTCCCAACATTCTCAGACAAAGAGGAATATACCTTACATTTACTATACATTTCTCATCAACTTAGGTTTTACTTGCACAAGACAAAGAATATCAGAAAGTCTGATCAACCCTAACCTTGCCATCTTGAAAACTAAACTTGGTCAAGGAGTTTCTCAAGTAACACTACCCAAATGGTTTTCCAGCTGTATTGCCTTCATGTATGAGAGGATCAGACATGGCAAACCCAAAACTCATTCTACCAGAGTGGTGGCTACTTAAACTGCCTTTATGAATAGGGTTCTCATTCATGAACGTTGTGCTACTGTATTGCACTATAAGTTGAATGTACAACCCAGATCAAGTACAGTCTTTGGCTCCACCATACTCAAGAATGTCCTTTATTGAAACCACCCAAGTTTTGGGTAGCTTGGGAATCTGACTCAGTCATTGAACTGGATGAAAAAGACAACATCGAATGTGAAAGTTATGTGCGTCTCATAATGCTAGATCCATGTCTTCTTTTATCTAGTTCAAATTCCCTCCTTCTGTCCCCCATCCTAAATTGTCATAAGTGGAATCCTGGTCAAATGGTTGGACTTGACCAGGGGCCTCGTCTCTTGGACAGCCTTTTTTGAATGTCTTTACTCATGTCCTATTTCTCATATAGGGTTTTACAGATTAGTCTGCTTTATGTTTTTTAGGTGAGAATTTCTGGCTATAACTAGGTTCATAGATTCATAGGTAAGTACTTGACAATCACTCTCCAGACCATGTGAAGCCTAGCCAAAAAAAAAACTCTATTCGAAATATCTATCTAACCTAAAGAAAGGCAAGACAAGATAGACCTGGAAAGAATTTGTGGCTGTCCTTTCAATTATCTAGGTTTATCTTGAAGGTGGCAAGGGTACTTCTCTGCTTAAGGAATACATAATGATATGAATCTATCATTCCACCATGTCTTATTTATCTGCTGATGAAGGTTTAATTCCTTTAACCAAATAATTAAAGTGCCATTA
This sequence comes from Protopterus annectens, assembly GCF_019279795.1. Taxonomy (NCBI): domain Eukaryota; kingdom Metazoa; phylum Chordata; order Ceratodontiformes; family Protopteridae; genus Protopterus; species Protopterus annectens. The sequence goes on from NC_056728.1 coordinate 1,448,379,276, forward strand.
TTTCTGCAAAGAAATAGGAGATCAAATAAAGTTGGATCTTTTATGGCATGAAATGCTAGACATGAACTCCACAGAGGAGTCGGTAAGAGACAGACTACAGGGAAATGACTGCCATTTTCTCCTGATAACGTATATTTTCATATATGAGCCTCTAACTTCTCTCAAGTTTTGTGATTTGTTTAGATAAATGCATGTCAAAAGGTGCATTATATTAAAAAATGGGTCTAATAAGATGTGAGTAAAGTGGAATTAGGACTTCTTTGGATCTAGTGGAAACGCATTTGGAAATTAGATGGCACAAATAAAAGACTTTCTAAACTACTGTGGATATATAATGGTCAGATGATAAAGAATTATCAATAAGAGTACCCAGATCCTTTACAATAGTGCCTGATTAGAGGGGTGCATCTCCTATATGCTAAATTAAACTGTTTTGTTTGCCACAATGAACTATGCTGCATTTCTTACATTAAATTTCAGTCCACTGTCCTTACACCAATTGCAAGCATAGTCTATGCTGTGTTTAAGCCTTTGTGAGTCAGTTGGAGACTTGGGACAATTCTAATAAGACATTTAAAAGAAATATTAGATATTACATGATTAGAGGATAGTGAAGGGAAACTCAGTAATGAATTAGTATGAAACAGGGTGTTCATATTAGGGTTGTAGAAGTTAGTAAGGCTAGAGATAAAAGGAGATTATAAGAAGAGTACAAGATAGGGTGTCTTCAGGTAGCTTTGGTGAGTAGGGAGGAAAGAAAAAAAGGTAGAGGAAAAGTCTGCATAGAGGAAGTGAATGTGGTAAGGTAGTGGGTAAAACAAAGGAAGGGAGTGGCGTAGGATGTTGGAGAGGGTTGTGAGGTGTGACTTAGGTTTAAGGGGGTGAGTAAAGTATAGTGAATAAGTGCAACCTGGATTGGCACAGGAGCAGGTCCATGATTTTATAAAGTATTCTTTTAAGGAGCTTTTAAAGGTAGGTAGGTTAGATATGGTCTGATGCTTAGAGACAGGAAGTTCCATTTTTTGCTACACAGTACAAGCATAGGGTGAGTCCAGTGGTTTTATTTGGTTTATTTATTATGAGACTTTGGTTGTCTTCTGATCTGAGAGTTCTTTTAGGGAATATATGTTGATTAAAGGGGCAAGAGATGGGCAGGATAATGATATGTGTATGATTTTATCTATTATTATACGTTGAATGTAGAAGAGGTGAAGGGGGAGTTACAGCCAGCTGAAGGTATGAAGAGCGTTACAGTGATGAGAAAAGGAGGCTGAATTAGTGGTAAACTTAACAATTTTGTTGTAGCAACTTTCACATTTTTTGGATGATTGTAAATTGGTTAGATTTGGGGCTCCATAGAGTAGGGAGATCAGAAGGCAGGTTTTGTCTAGATTAATTTTTGTGAATGTGTTCAGAAAATGTTTTTTTCTGTATAGTATGCCTGGTCTTTGGAGGGTTTTCTTGATATTGCTTTGGATGCTGAGGTCAGATTTAAAATTATCATCTATTATGATATTATGATTCCTAATAGTTTGGTATGGTAAACTAATTAAGTGCAAGTTGCCACAAAACATTTTAGAAGATGGTTTGCTAGGGGTGTTATTTTTGTGGGTAAAGAGTTTTTTTTTTTTTTTTTTTTTTTTTTTTTTGAGGTCTTGAGTAAGAGTTGGGCTTTTGTAAACCAGGTTTCAATGGAGATAATAGCTTGTTGACTAATTTCTTTGACGTGAGTTAAGGTGTTTGAAGAAGAAATCATGGTAAAATTATTTGCATATTGAATCGGTGTGCCTTCAGAAGAAGATGAAGGTAAATAATTGATAAAAAATATTGAATAGTAGAGGGCCAAGGATGTATCCTTGTGGGACTTCTGTGGAAGTGGGAAGGTATGCAAAACAGACCCTTGACATTTTCAACTTGTAGTCTATTGGCAAAGTAGCTGGGAACCATTGAATAGATGGAGATAATAGACCCAGGGTGGAAAGTTGATTGAGGAGTTTACTGTGAAAGGCCACGTCAATGGATTTTGATAGATCTATAAATACTGCAAATACAAGTTAATAAGAGTTGCAGGACTTATTGACTGTAAATGACAGCAATGCAGTAGATGTCTGCCTGAAATCCATGTTGTGTATTGGTGAGTAGCATATTTTATAAGATATAGTGGAGAAATTGTTGATGTATAAATCTTTCAAGGATTTTAGAGAGGGGAACTAGGATGGCTACAGGATGGAAATTTGTAATGTTAGTGGAATTACCTGCTTTATGGAAAGGTAGAATTTGTGCCTTTCACTATAAGTTAGGGACACATGATTCTGCAGATTATAGTAAGAGTGCTGATTGTGCATCTTCAGTTAGATTTTGATATTCCAGGGGAAGGCTGTCTGCTGAAAAGGTATAAGGTTTTAGTTTATGTGAGTTTTTTTATGTGAGTTATACAAACTGGTTAAAAAGTAAAGTGGGTGGAGTTGTCTGTTTGTGTATTGGAGAGGTTAGTTAGGTGAGTTTTTTGAACATGATGTGCTTAGGTCTAAGGAGGTTAAAGTAAGTTAAGTAGAATGGGCTGTATTAGGTGAGTTTTAGGTTAAGCTGGCTCTGCATTCTATGAAGTATGTATTGAAATAGGTACGTGTTTGAAGAGGTGGAATGTCTGAGTATGGGCTGGGATCCTTTTTTATACCAAGGTTGATAAGAGAAGATATGGAGGACCAGAATTTTTTTAGGGTTGTTTTTAATGCTATCTGATAGACAAGCATGATAAGATGATTTATCTCTATTAACTTATTTCTTTACTTGGTTTTATAGCTCTTGGAAAAGTTGCAAATATTTGTCACTTTCATTCTTTTGCCAGTTAATCCATGATTTGTCTCGGTCTTTCATAATGAGTTTGCTTTGGTTGGTGAACTATGATGTATGGTTGTTTTTAATTTTTATTAAACACTGTGGGGCTAAAGTATTATGAATATTTAAAAATGATGCACTGAATTATTCAACAGCATCATTTAAAGTGAGTCATTTTAGGATGGATCAGTTAACTGTGTTCAGAGATTCAATGAAAGTCTCTTTGGAGAAAACGGAGAAATAACATGTAGTTTTGAGCTTATGTTGCTTTGTTAGTTGTGTAATATTCTTGTGTGTATAAACTGGTAGGTAGTCACTTAGTGGATCTGGGAGTGTACCCAAGGAGGTAAAATCTGATGGATTGGTAACTAGACTTAGTTCAGGATAGATTGTTGGGAGCTATTTTTGCCATATCTTGCTGGCATATTAATAAGTTGAGTGAATCCAAAGGTTCATGGTGTTGATTGTTGAATTTACAGATAAAGACTGCCAGTCAATGTTTATGTTGTCAAGGAGGATAATTCCATTTATGATTGTATCTGCTATCCAGGATAGTATGTTTTCAAGTACTGGAAAGTTCTATCCTGGGTGGATATATAGCACAGCAATGCATGCATTCTTGACTCTATTAAGTTTTTGGAATGAGGTTAGAATTTCTGCATATTCACATTTTGAGACTGTGCCTGTATAGGGAGTTATTGCGAGCATATTTGGGAAGATTATAGTTATCTCCACCTGCTTTTTTATGTGTTCTATTGAAGTTGATAATATTATAACTTGGGGTGGTATTTCAGCATCTTTCTTTTCAGCTTTTAGCCAGGTCTCTGCTGTGGCTATGGTATATGGGTTATGTTGAGTCATCCAGGCATGATAATCTGTGATTTTGTTGCATATTCTTCTAAGGTTTAGAGGAAATACTTTAAACATTTTAGTTTGTATTCTCTGGTTTGGGGTTTAGATGGACAGTGGAGGAAGTTAATTTGTTTAATATGGCATTTTTGGTAGAGATGTGTAGAACTATTACCTTGACATTGGGAATGGCATTTTTTACTATCTGTGGTACAACAGTGGATTGGAGTTCATAGGTTCATAGATGTGTACTAGGCTAATAGCCCTGGGGCCTTTAAAACCTAGCCCATAGAAGTGCCCTGGCATTGCACCACCCATCGTTAGTTCTCAGTGCATCTATCAAGTAGAGCCACTGGAGTGATCCCCAGGGTGAACTTTCTATTACGCATCCACTCATCAAGATTTTGCTTGAAGAGGGCTATGTATGGGAAGTGTATTCCAGAGAATGGGTAGTCTCTGGGTTATGAACCTGTACTTCCAGCATGTTGTATTGATTGTGGTAATGAGGTTGAGGTCTCTGAAATGTGTGGTGTGGAGGGACTGGGATTTATTTAGCTGTAACATTTCTAACAGAGCTGGGTCAGATATGGCTTTGTAAGGCAAGCAGAGATCGTCTCTTAGTAGATGATATGCGACAGTGAATAGCTAGAGTTTTTTTGAGTCTGTCCATGTAGGACGTGTTTAAGGCCTAGAATCCTCTTTTTGAGGTACTTTTGTAGCCTGTCCAACTGTTGCAGGTGTCTAGTGAGGTACATGCCAAATTGGGCATTGTACTCAATGACTGGTCTAATGAGGGAAGAGTAGAGAGAAATGATGACCTCTTTCTTCCTGGATGCAAAACCCTTGGTAATGAGATGTACCACATAGAAGGACTTTCTGACCACAGTGGCAATGTGGTGGTTGAAGGAGAGGTTGCTGTTAAGCTGTGTCCCCAGATCTCTTATAACGCCTTCAGTGTTCAGTGGGCTACTATCAATGTGGTAATTAGTGGGAACTAAGTTTTTCCCAAAGGGGATGACTACACATTTTCTGGCATTAAGCTTAAGGCCATGGTTTCACCTCCAGTCATTGGTCTCAGTGAGGCCTTTCTGTAGGATGTCTGCATCACTTGGGGAGCTAATAATGTCTCCCAGCTTGCAGTCATCTGCAAATTTGATCAGTCAGAGTCCCTCCATGTAGGCCTGGACTTCTGAGAAGTAGATGCCAAACAGGAGAGGACCCAGGACTGATCCCTGTGGCACTCCACTCATGACTGGTCTGCAGTCTGACTTGGAGTCCACTACTTTCACACTGTGGGTTCTATCTGTGAGCCAATTTGCAACTCACCTAATAATATAGGGGTTGATGCCTAGTTTGCTGAGTTTACCAATAATTCCTGCATGACGAATGGTATCAAAGGCCTTGGCCAGATTGAGGTAGGCTGTATGAACTGCCTTACTTTCACCCACTGCTTTGGTGACTGACTCAAAGAAGTCACCCAGGTTGAGCAGGCATAATCTACCTTCCACAAAACCAAATTGCGTGGGATCTAGAGTTTGAAGATTCCCTATATCCTTGTTATTTAGGTCCATGATGATGTGCTTTATAGCGTTACATATCAGATTCATCAGGCTAATAGGGCAATCATTTCCAGGGCCTTTAGTCGCTCCTCCTTTATGGAGAGGGATGACTGTAGCAGTGTGCCATTCGGTAGGGACAAAGGCTGAGATGAGGCTGTGAGTGAACAGAGCACACAGATGTGGTGCCAGTTCACTTTGTAATTCATGTAGAACACAGCCAGGGATAGTGTCGGGTCCCATGGAAGCTGTATTCTTGGCCTTAGACAATGCAGCTTTAACCTGTGCTGAAATAATATTGGGTGCCTGGCATTCTTCTGGTATTGAGATTGGTCTTTTAAGGGGGAGGGGTAATGTTGGCACTGAATCTGTTGGCCAGTATGTTGGTAATATCTGTTGGTTCAGTATAGGAGGTACCACTGTGCAGTACCTCTGAGCAAATCTGGGTATTGCAATGGAGATCTTTGATATAGCTATATAAGGCTTTGTGGTTGTTTTTAGTGTCTGACACAATTCTGCCTTCATGGCCTTCATTCTTCCCTTTATGGGAAATAAGCTTGCAGATATTTTTGAGAAGCTAGGGGGAAGATTGTTAATAGGTGAGGATGAAGTGACAGTTGAGGTAGGTATGTTAGGAATGAGACAAGGAGGATGAATACGGTGATACAGGAAGGCAACAGCATAGCTAGGGTAGTAAAATTGTTGTACTATGATAAGATGAGATAATGAGCAGCAATAATAGTGTGGCGAATAGGTGGGTTTTGATAGAAAGGGAATAGAGTGAGATTTGAGAAGGAATTTACAACAGAAGTGGGTGGGGATGATATAATAAGAACAGTTTGTGAGTGATTAGTGCATTTAGCCACAAAATAGGAGGATGAGTGGAACAGGCAGAGTGAACAGGAGTATAACTTTAGATGTAATGAGGATGGGTGGGAATTGTTGGAAGGGCTGGGGACTGGAGTGAAGCCTGAACATAGAGAGGTCTGAATGGAGCTAGTTGACCTGTTGTGGAGTAAGTACCTGAAACACAATCTGTAGAACTGCAGCAAGACAGGTGGTAAGACAAGTCCTAATAACTTTAAAAAAGGTAATGCAAGCTGTTAGATTATTAATGAGATGCAACCTAAGTTAACTGCAATAGGCAATATTGCAGTAACTTTGTCTTGAAATGAATAAAAGAAAAGTAGGTAGGGGCTCAAACTAATACCCTGATTATTATATTGTATTTTAACTCAGTTTTGGCCAATTTCAGTTGTTTATTTAGGGGACTATCGGTATTACAAGACATGTATTTGTTAGAATACAATAAGAATCAAATGATGTTATAGGAGTTGGGGGAGGGGTTCCACTAGATGTTTGCACTTTGATGCTGAATTAATTAATTGTAAATACAATGTGCAGATTAAAACTCTTGCTTTATCTTATTTTTAATGCATAGTAGGTTGTATCTCTGTTTCCAAAGCAGTTGTGCTTAAAAAGTTAATATACGGCAGTTTTGAGTAACATAGTTCATACCTTTTAAGATTCCTGGGTCTGTCTGAAGAGGCTTTGGTCTGATTTGCAACTGGATATGCAGCCTGAGGTCCTTCAGTGAAAATTGCATCCCAGTAAGCAGAGGTGTGGAGACTACTTAGCACTGGAATGATAGATTAAGAGTGGGCAGATACAACAGAAAAAATGGAAAATTAATACAATACAAGGTCTAGGTGAGTCACAGCATTTAATTTTATTCTCATGGGCTTTATTTGCTTTTCCAGGGAAATTTACACTGCTAGAGTAAAGTGTGCTAAAGTGTTAATTTAGCTTCATCTTCAGCAATATAAGGTCTATAGGTGGGGGTGGAGGTGTCCCTCCAGCAGATTCAACACTATAGTTCAGAACACCCTGATGCAGAAGTGGGGGAAAACAAGACATTTATTTAAGTTTAATTTGATTCTTGGAAATGGCTTTACATAGATTTCAACTGAAGTTATTACTCCCTTTGTGTTTTTGCAATTGAAGTGAAATTCAGCTGTAGAAGTTCCCTTGGTAGTGAGATGGTTTTAACTTTATGAGCAGGAATTGTCGCAGATACTATGTGCTCAGTACACTGGGACAGAGAGAGAGTGTCAGATTAAAATAATTAGGATTATTTGGTAGTCCTACTGGGTTTATAAGATACTATTTGTCTATGCTCTATTGCATTAAATAGAGTTTGGCCAGCATAAATAGTGCACTATATTTCACAGTTGTATATTTCTGCTTTATAGTCTTTAAATTGGAAAATAAGGCAGCTAACAGGAGATATGTCTAGGTGTGCAAGTTTGGGATTATTAAACTGGAGACTTCCAAAGTTTAGAAGGACAGATGGAAATAAAGTAATAACAAGAGATATGTGTTGGTATGCAAGTTTGGGATTACTGAGGTGGAGGTCTCCATATTTCAGGACAGGTAGAACACCTATCTCAGTTAGTTATCACTCTTTGCTACACAACACACAGTCTATAAATGTGACATTTAAGAACTTTTGAATAAGCAGCTTGACTTTTAACAGTATGAAAAAACTAGGTAATGACCCAACTCTTTACAGAAATAGAACTGTCTCACATTATTAACAATTACCTAGACTAGCAAGTAACTGTGCTGTTCATAAAACATTACAACAGAACCCTACAGCAGAAGCCAGTAGAAACCTGCTAATACATATGGTAGTGATTAGCAGCAGAGAACAAAATAACACTTAACCAGATGGCAACACACTAGAAACTTACTTGCTGTAACTATGTAGTTTATAAAGCAAACAGTTAATTGCTTTCATTGAATCCTAGAGGAAACAGCCAGTAGAAGCGTATTAATGTATTTGCTAGACATTAACAGTAGAAAACAACACTTACCCAGATTTTAATACAGCAGAAAAAAGTTAGGTGCTATCTGTGATGCCCAGGCACTAGCCCAGTAATAAAGGAGCCTCAATCCTTACCACTACCACCAGTGAGGGGTGTCCACATTGGGAGGATAACAAGTACACATACAGTAAAGTACAATTTCCCTTAAGAGCACACAGAGATCGCAGTCAGTCTGGGGCTGTTTTATCTCTATCTCTCCAGATCCCCAATAAGAGTCCCCACTGGCACAGCTATATGGTTCAGATTTCAGCTGAGTGGTCAAGCCAAAACCTCCAGTACCCTCTGTGTCCAACCAGTGCTTTGTGTCCCTGCCCAAGTAGCTGACACACACACACACACACTTTGAGATTTGAGTTATATACAAAGGCACAGACACTCCTGGGTAAGGCTGACACAGGTTCTCCAGCTAGGGCCCCTTCTGCCCAGACTATATGATAGTACCACCTGCCACCAACCACCCTTATCAGCTACTATAAAGGCCCTTACCAAAGGGTGTCCAATTCTACTGTGCAATGTTACTGTTATCCAATTGGTAAGTGTGGCTGAGACTTGAAGGCTATTTAGGAGTGGCCTATACAGTATCACCAAATACGTGCAAGTACTCTAAGAGAATAAACTATCTCTGTCTTAGGACAATAGAAAGAATTTCCAGCTGCAGACATCCTGTGTCCGAGCTTGAGATCACACACAATTGTAAAATTCTTTACTTATCAGCTTTCTTCCAGCAGGGTGCACTGTGGTTACATTTTCTGAAGCTCCACACATAACACATTTTTTTTACATTTGCCAAACAAGCCTATGGATCATATTAATATAAATTCTATGTAGCTAGACTGGCCACCTCTCAGTTTATCACATCCCTCCCCCCGAGAACTCAGGCTAGTTTTTCAAGTCACCATTGAGAAACGTTGCTTGAGAGGGTTGAGTCTATCTGGGTATACCTTACTCCATTCCTTGTCTTGACAGTTCATCTATGTTTACATTGCTAACCTCACTGCGGTGCTACACTGACATATAATATGTTAAAACCCTTGGCTCCTTCTTAGCAACTTGGCATTTTGCTGGCTGGCTCGAAGTAACCATGTTAGGGGACTGCGATCTGGAACTACAGTGAAATTCCTTCCATACAGATAAGGCTGATGTTTCTGCAGTGCCCACACTATGGCTAGATATTTCTTTTCTACAGATGCATAGCATTCCTCCCTGGGATGGAGCCTATGACTGAGATAAACCACTGGGTGCTCTTCTCCCTCTGAAGAAATCTAGATAAGTACAGCCCCCATCCCTCATGGTTTGAAGCATCCACCTGCACAACAAATTCTTTGCTGTAATCTGGACTGGCTAACACAGGGGGTCCTCCCAAAGCTTCTTTAAGCTTCTGGAATGCCTGCTGCATACTGTGGTCCACACTACCTTATCTGGCCTGCTTTTCCTTGTCAGGTCTGTAAGGGGAGTAGCTATGGTACTATAACTGGGGACAAATTTCTGCAGCACTCTGCTGTCCCTAAGAATGCCCTCACCTGCTTTTTGCAACAGGTGCAGTCCATGCCTGAACGGCTTCCACTTTGGCAGGTTCTGGCCTGATCTTACCACTCTGGATGCAATATGAAACAAACTAAGCAATGCTGATACTGAAAAAGTGTTTAATAAAACAAAGCTTTCAGGTCAAACAAATCCTTCATCAGTGTATAAAATACTAACACATACTAACCATATTTACACTATCAAGAATCACACAGCCATTAATTATTCAATGAAACAATCAGTCCTAATTAAGAACAATAATTTTAAAAGCACAGTCTCTATTTCAAACATATTTGTTTATATCTTAATACAGGTTTTAAAGAAACAGTCTGATTTAAACCTGGTGATACATCTGCACAAAGACATATTATCCATTCATATTCTTTCATCTCAAGCTTATTGTTCAAATCTCCCCCTCTTATATCCTTATACACTCTATCACCCTAAAAGAAAATGTATGTGCATTTCCATATGTATTAATGTACTTAGCCAAGGAATTAGTATCAATCTTTCTCCTTATTTCTGAATGGTGCTCAGTTATTCTTTCTTTTAATTTTCTGGTAGACTTTCCAACATAAAACGCCCTGACATCTGTTACAGGTAGACAGGTATATTATATTCATTGTAAAACGTGTTGCTCAACCAGAAAATATATAGTTCTTCCTAGTTATTGGATGTTGAAAAATGTTATTCTTATTAATAACATCACAGCAGCTACAGTTGTAGCAGGGAAAAGTACCTGATTAGCTTCCACTACCCCACCATTCTTGACACACATCTTTATAACACAATTTCTGTTTTAGATTCTGACTGTTTCTATATGAGAAACTGGGTTTCATACCAACTATAGGACCTAACTCAGGTAGAGATGTTAATATACACCAGTTATTATTAATTCTTCTTAGCTCATAAGTAGCTCTATTATATGTTGTGACAAAACGTAACACCTACATCTATGTCTGTGTCGTTGGTTACAGAAGATACTTCCATTGTGTTCATAGAGAATTAAGGTTTTGTACTATCATCCCTACAGCGCAAAACATATTCAATTTCCATGTCCAGGGACTCCCTATTATAGCCCCTCTCTATAAATTCATCTTAAAGTTCCAGCATTTGTCTCTTACATTCTTCTATAGAAGTATTAAGTCTGCGGATCCTAACAAACTGGGCTTTGGTGACACTTTTAAATACATGAGGAGCATGCATACTGCTTCCATGAAGAAATTTATTCCTATGTGTAGGTTTTTTATAAACAGTAGTTCGATCTTACTACTCCCCACCATATGTCCCAGGTAGGATACCTCTGCCATACCCACCTGACATTTGCTGGCCTTAATAGTCGACCCTGCCCTCTGTATTCTGCTCAGCACCTCCCTGACATGCGAAGGTGGTCTTGCGAGGAGTGGCTGTAGATGGCAATATCATCTAGGTAAGCAAGGGCAAAGACTCATGCTCCTGCTAGGATATTATCTACCAGCCTCTGGAAAGTCACTGGGGCATTTTGCATCCCAAAGGGCATCTTTGTGAACTCATACAGGCCAAAAGGAGTCACAAAGGCTGACCTCTCTCTAGCACTGGGAGTCAAGGGCACCTGCAAGTAACCCTTGGTAAACTCAATGGTGGTAAGATACTTAGCCCCACCCGACTGCTCTAGGGCTTTATCTGTCCTAGGCATAGGATAAATATCTGACTCTGTTTGACTATTTAATTTCCTGTAGTCCGCACAGAACCTGGTGCTGCCATCCTTTGTTGGCACGACCACCACTGGGGAGGCTCAGGGACTGTTGGATTCTTGAGTTATCCTAGTTCCTACATTTCCTGTTTCTCCTCCCTCAGAGTCTGACTGTCTCAGGCACCCTATAAGGGGCCTGCCTAATGGTCGTTTGGGGTCCTGTATCCACCCAGTGCTGCACCAGGAGGGTACACCCTAGTTTCCCAATGAACATGTCCCCAAACTCCTGTAACACTGCTCAGATTTCTCAAACCTGGGTAGGAGATAGCTGCTGGGACATTGCTACCACTTCCACTGAGGTGTCAGTCTGAGCCTCACTGAGGAGATCAGTCACCAGATCTCCCTCAGATTCCTCCTGCAGTCCACTGCAAAAACTCAGCACAAGGGCCTCCCTATCATGATATGGCTTCATCATGTTAACATGGTACAATCTGTGCCCCTGCCTCCTGCCTAGCAGTTCTACCTTGTAGTTAACATCACTGACCTTCCTTATCACCTTGTAGGGTCCTTCCCAAGCTGCATGCAGCTTTTTTCATCTGACAGGAATGAGAACCATTACCTGCTGCCCCACAGCATACTCTCTAGCTCCAGCATTCCTGTCGTACTAAACCTTTTTTTGTTGTCGGACTTCTGTCAGGTTCTCCTGGGCCAAGCCCATAAGTTCCCTGAACCTTGCCCTGAGGATTAGGACATATCCCACAACAGATTCCTTGTAAGATTCACACTCACCTTTCCACTCATCTCAAATTAAATCTAGAGTTCCTCTCACCCTATGCCCATACAGCAACTCAAAGGGTGAAAAACCTGTGGATTCATGGGGAACCTCTCTGTATGCAAACAACAGATGGGGCAAATATTTGTCCCACACCCTCTTAAACTTGTCTGCAAATGCCCATAGCATAAACTTGAGTGTAGAGTTTAACCTCTCAATAAGACCATTAGTCTGGGGATGGTAGGAGGTGGTGTTTAGGTGCTTCAACCCACAGGTCTGACATGAAATTGGCACCTCTGTCAGTCAGTATTTAATTTGGGAAACCTACCCTCCTGAAACTCTCTAACAAAGTAGTTCCACCTTTTCTGTCTCAATGAAGGACAGAGCCACTGCCTCAGGGTATCTTGTAGTATAATCTACTACCACTAGGATATATTTTTTCCCTGTGGAGCTTGGGTTACTCATTGGCCCCACAATATCCATAGTTACCCTCTGAAATGGCTCCTCAATCACAGGAAAAGGCATCAAAGGAAATCTTACCTTGTCTCCTGCCTTGCCTACCCTTTGGCACTGCTCACAGGTCCTGCAGTACCCTGTTACATCTCTAGAAATTCCAGGCCAATAAAAGTTATGCATAATACATCTCTTCGTAAATTTTATGCCCATATGACCTGCAAAGGGAATATCATGGGCTATGACTAGAAGGCCAGATAGTAGGTTCTAGGCATTATCAACTGCTGTATCCTCTCACCTTCTAGCCCTCCCTCAGGGGTCCACTCTCTATACAGTAACCCTTTGTTCCAGTATACAGATTACCCCTTCCCTTGAGAATTAGGTGCCTCACTAGCTACGTACCTCAGGCCTTGTAATGCAGGGTCTGAGAGCTGAGCCTGTCTCAATTATCTCTTGGTAACCCTTCCCAGCTCCCCTTCCTCAGGAAGTCTGGCACCCTCTGACAGTGGTACCTTACTGTCAGCCTGGGTACTACTACTCACCTCTGCCCTTGCAATCACTCTGTCCAAGGGAACATCAGTACCCACAAGCAGCTGTGGCTCACTTTCAGTCTCACTGCTACAGGGTAGCTCCCTCCCTGAAGTAACCACCTCACCAGTCCTGGCTGCAAGTGTGTGGTCTGTCTGGGTCTCCCCAGGCTACTAGACCCGCATGCTTGTCTCCAAGTCTGACTGTGTGTAACTGCATGAGGGCATGGTACTGCATTATCAAAATCATTCTTTGTCAGGACATCTGCAGGGATGTCCTCAAACACACCTACTTGCTGACTTCCTTTTCCACCCTCCCAGTCAAGGTGAACTCTAGCCAAAGGTATCTGGAATGGGATCCCTCCTAAATCTCTGACTGGAGTAGACTGCCCAGGCAAGTAGTGCTCCTCTGTAACCACTGCAGGCTTCATGTCAGAGGCTGTGCATCTCTTAGCAATGGTCTATTTGCCATTCACTATGATAGGATTTAACCTCTTGTGGTAGTTTGGTACCCTTGTTGTCTCAAGACAACCTACTCTTGGCATTTTGTCATTCCCACCTACTGGTTCTCTCACCTTTGGTTCCCCACCTTGCCTCTATGGACATCTATATGCCACTGGTTGCATTTAAAATATTTATCCCTAGGTCCTGGACTTGTACCTGGACTAGTGGCTTCCCTTGCTACTGGCAGATTCTGTTGGGGCAGTTTGGATTGCCCACCATGGGTCCCCTTAGACCCATAAGCAGCACTGGGTGTCCTTTTCCTGTGTAGGGATGCCCTTCTTGCTAGGTATAGGTCTTCCTTCTTCCCCAACTCATCTACAGTAGCACATTGTCTATCAGCTAACCAGATCCTCATGTCCTCAGGCAAAGTGCTAAGAACTTTTTCCCTCACCAAAAGGTCTCCCAGCTCTTCAAAAGTGGAGACCAGACATCCACTCATCCACCTATGAAAATAAGGGCTCAGTTCAGCAACATATTCACACACACTTTCATCTGCCTTGCGTCTATGATCACAAAACATTTTCCTATAAGGTTCAAGTGTTAGCTTAAAAAATTCTATCAAACAGTTGTTTACAACATTATAATTTAAAAAGTCATGATCAGACAGTTTGGATAGAATATTTACAGATTTACCATGGAGTAAGGGGGTCAAGAACCATACCCATAGCCTTGGTCAACATCATATTGTTTACATACCCTTTCAAACATATGAATGAAACTATCAAAATTATCCCCCTCTGTAAACTGTGGAAGAAATTTACTGACCGTTGTTGCTTCTGAGGGTCAGTTACTTACTTCCCCATTAACTCCATGACTCTGGCAAAGAGTCACCATCTCATTTTCATGTTGCCTCTGCTTCTCCTCAGCTTCCAGACATAGCAGATTCACATTCTCCTCAGTCTCTTGACATCTCAGTCTCTCTGTTGCTTTTATCTCCAAATGCTTGGCCTCCAACTCAAGTCTCTTTAGCTCCAGATGGATTTTTAAGTCCTCTGTAGAAAGGTTGAGTTGTCCATTCTCTGAGTGTTGTACATCTCCACAGCCAGTCTGATCATCTTCCTGGTTGCTATTCTGAGATACTGATGTGACTAAAGCTATAATCACGTCTGCCTTAGTCAGATTTCCATGCACCAGTCCTTTAGCCTGGCACATATCAGACAACTGGCTCCTTGTCAGCTTGCCATACTCCTCTGCTGACATGCTTGCCTACTCTCCCTGACTAACTAAGCTAATAAAAGAAATAAAACAATTGTGATCTGAACTCTGAATGTTCACTGCATTGCTGATTTAGAATACAAAAACACCTTCAGTGATCACTGCACATAGGTTACAGAAATTCACCATCCAGGCCACTACAAGCCAATTAATATGTGATGTGGCTAACTCACAACTATCAAACAATTAATATCTGATGTGGATAATCCACCATTGCCAAACAATTAATATGTGACACCTGTGCACTGGCCCAGCAATCAAGGAGCCTCAATCCTCATCACTAGTACCAGTAAGAGGTGTGCTCATTGGGAGGATAACAAGTACACACAGATCACAGTCATTCTGGGGCTGGAAACTCCCTTTCTCTCCAGATCCCCAATAAGACTCCCCACTGGCACAGCTATAGGGTTCAGATCTCAGCCGATTGGTCAAGCCAAAACCTCCCACATCCTCTCTGTCCAGCCAGTGCATCGTGTCCCTGCCCAAGTAGCTGACACACACACACTTTGAGATTTGAGTTATATACAAACACACAGACACTCCTGGGGAAGGCTGGCACAGATTCTCCAGCTATGCCCCCTTCTGCCCAGACTATATGGTAGTACCACCTGCCACCATCCACCCTTATCAGCTACTATAAAGGCCATTACCAAAGGGTATCCAGTTCTACTGTGCAATATTATTGTTATCCAATTGGTAAGTGTGACTGAGACTTGAAGGCTATTTAGGAGTGGCCTATACAGTATCACCAAATGCATGCAAGTACTCTAAGAGCTTAAACTATTTCTGTCTTAGGAAAATAGAAATAATTTACAGCTGCAGACACCCTGTCTCTGAGCTTGAGATCATACACAGTTGTAAAATTTTTTACTTATCAGCTTTCTTCCAGCAGGGTGCACTGTGGTTACATTTTCTGAAGCTCTACACATAACACATTGTTTTACATTTGCCAAACAAGTCTATGGATCATATTAATATTTACAATGACATAGAATTATTTACAAAATTCTATCTAGCTAGGCTGGCATCCTATCGGTTTATCACACTATCACTGAATCCTCCAGCAAAAAAAAACACAAGAAACTTACTAATATATTTGCTAGATGTTAACAGCAGAAAGATAGCAACACAGCTTGTTAGTAACATAGTAGAAGATTATTTGCATTTTTTCTAGTACAAGGTTGAACCAAAATGAAATAATAGACAGTTTCTGTTAAGGAATTCAAAAAAAATGCAATGTACACTACTGTAGAGTGAAGCAGTTGGAATGAGCTGATTTTACATTGGTTATGGGGTAAAAAAGTGATTTTTAATTTGGAGCCACAAGGGCTGCAGTAGCTAGAGAACAAATGAGATGAGGGAAGGGCCAATCAGGTACTTCAGTGAAATGCAGTTACTCCCTCCCCCACAAATGATTTTCCACCAAAAACAATGTTTATGAGTATAACGACAAGGTTTATAAACTCTTGACTACTTGATGTGAGTCACAGCATTTAATTTTATTGTTAAGGGCTTTTATTTCCTTTCCTGGGAAATTGTACGCTGCTAGAGTAAAATATCCTAAAGTGTTAATTTAGCTTCAACTTCAGCAGTATAAGGAATGTGTGTGTGGGTAGAGGTGGGGGGGTTCCCTCCAGCAGATTCAATGCTACAGCACAGTACAAAATGATGCAGAAGAGGCAGAAAACAAGATGTTTCTTTAAATTTAATTTGATTCTTGTAAATGGCTTTACATAAGTTTTAAATGAAGGTATTACTCCTTTAGTGCTTTTGAAATTGTGTGAAATTCAGCTGTAGAAGTTCCGTTGGTGGAGAGATTATCTTAACTTTGCAGCAGGAATTGTCAGAGATACTATGTGCTCAGTACAATATGTTTTAACTGAAGGCATTTCTCTTTTTGTGCTTTTACAACTGGAGTAAAATTCAGCTGTAGAAGTCACATTGGTAGAGAGACTGTCCTAACTTTTGCAGCAGGAATTTCCCTCCACAGGGGTTTGTTTTTAAACTTCTCATTATATTTGTGATGCATAAGGACGTATCAATACAACTATTTAAGTAGGAGTAGAAGTCAAAGACATAGGTAGGAGCTTTAGCAATAAGTTCCTTCAGAGGATTACATCATAATTTATTTAAGTTAACAAGTAACTGAAGAAGCTTTGCTTCTGAGAAGTCCCTGAGCACAGAGCTAGTTACAGGAGAAGTACCATCAGGTTTAATGGAAAAGATCACTAGATTTTGGCCTAATTTAACTATCCGTGATGATACATATGGATCTGTGCAAGAAGTGACCATATTTGAGAGTGCTAGACCCAGTCTATCGGGGCCACTAGTGGGATGGTTAACTATCTGTGAAAGAGAATTAGCACTTATAATATCAAGCAAGCACTGGATGTGCCAGCCATTGGCAGTGTAAGTCAGCCACCTTATTGATGGATAGTTGAAGTCCTCCAGTAGAAAGGAGTTGGGTTTAATTGGAATTTCAGCTAATGTATTAAGATAGATATCATGCTCAGAAGGGGACATACAAGGTGTTCTAGAGTTAGCTATGAAGTGGTACTTGTTTATAGGGATCTGGAGTTCTAGGAGTTTGCATGTGGTGTCCCAAGAAATCTGTCATGAGGTGATGATATCCTTGACAAATACTGATACTCCCCCACAATTGCCATTGGTTTTGAAGATGCAATAGGCATTATACCCAGGAGTAGAAGGAGTGTTTTCATTGCTCTGAAACCAGAGGCAAGCTCAATCTGTAGTAATATGGAGACCATAAGGCATCATGGGTAGGGGGGAATTCAGAGCCCTAGATCCAAGCTCTTGAAAAAGTGATGAAGTTGGATCTGGTCAGATCTGATAATCCAATTGTTGAACAGAATGAAATGAGATAATATGGATCTAGCATTATGCCAAACAGATAACTTTCATATATGGCCATCAAAAAGGGAGAAGAGCAAGCACTGGAACAAACAAAAGAACGAGGGGAAGAGAAGAGTGGGAGTAGTACATTTTTTATAAGAAGGATGAAGGAGAAAGGTTGTATGGGGAATTAGGGTTAGAAAGGAGAGTATAGAAAAGGTAGCAAGGGATTAATAAACAGCCATAAAAGACAGACAAAAGCAGACAGGGGAAGAGCTAGCCCCAGTAAAGGGCACCAAAAAAGGAGAGACAGGAAAACAAATGGAGAGCTGTTGGCGTTGGAGAAGCTAGGGCAATAAACTGAGAAGAGGAGTTGCACACAAGGAAAGGGAAGAGTGAAGGAGGATAGGGTGGATTGAGGACTGACTACCAAGCCTCTCATCTGCCTTCTATTTGACCTTTAGCAATTCCCTTAACCAGACAGTGAGGAATTTGAGCTAGACTCCTCAGTGGTCATTTGGACTGCAAGCCTAGAAACTACTGAAGAAACAAGCTGCACAGTGATGCACCTGACCTGAAGTCACCCAACTTTGTGACTGCCTTCATGTTTGAGCCGAGCCACTGATGTCACAGTGGTCAAGGTCTTGTCGCTATGCAACTTTACAAGTCACATGAAGATGCACTCTGCGTTACCAATCTAGGTATCTAACCACTGATCCACCACTGCCATCAGGAATACTACCATCTCCCACTGGATGACACAGTGTGACACCACAGTGATGCTCTCAGATGGGGTGTCAACACCCCCTCCAGAGAAACAGCAGCACCAGTGGATACCATTGTACCCTATAGATGACCCCCCACAGGATGGTCTTCATCATCCTTAGAAAGGCTGGTCTGGAGATTGCTGGGGACACAGCAGCAGATTGTGAGGTAGGTTTGGGGATTGGTGGGCACCACTATGTTATATCCAGCTCTGTTGCTGACACTGCATAAAATATGTATGTAATTGGAGAGAATCACAATAACAAAGGGCATATAATAACTGAGAATATAACAGTGATTAAGAGAAAAGCAAAACAAAAGGAGATCTCTAGGTTGTGTAACACCAGTTTGCAGTAGAGGCCCAAGAATAAGTAAATGCAGTCAGCTTATCAAAGGCAGTACAAAAATAATATACAAATATCAGACACACCTAATAGAGAACTATGTGGAAAACAAGGTCGGATATGATGGGAGATACTCTGTCAATAGTGTGTAGGACAACTGCACAGTGCATGAATGGCAACAATAGTGACAGCAACAGGCATTGATGCTAGGTAACAACTCTATGAACAAATTAAGCTCACAGTATTGAGGAAGTTAGAAGCACTTGGCATACACCATACTGCCAATTGTTGGATGCATGGCATAAGGAAGCATCAGGCCACATATAAGCCACATAAAATACCAACATAAATACTCATGAACAACCTAACACCCATGGTAGTACTGCCACCTGATCTTCATCACCCTGCATGCAGCATCACACAACAGACTGCCATTTACATGGCTATGGTATGCAAGGTGTAACTTGCATAATCATGGGCAGTGGAATGGGCAAGTCAAACAATACACCATTTCAGACTGACAATTGTACATTACCTGCATAATGATCAGATAGGTAGAATACACTGAGCAATGCCAAGAAGAGAACTATACCATTACTTGCAGTTTCACACCAAGGTCAGTCTATTCCTCAATACTCAGTCACCATCAGGAGTACCTGTCAATGGGAACAAGAATAGCAGAGCTATACTTGCAATTATAAGAAGTATGACACAAAAGCAAAGCAATACGTAATCATTGACACTTATTATCAACAATGAAAACATATCAATACCCCAACACCAGGATAATGCTTGCTCTGGTCATATATCATCCTATTTTCCCATATCTCCTCAGATACTAAAAAATAGAAAAGAATCATAGCATGTCCATGAACACCCAAAAGTGCATATGTACACTAAGGTCCATTTTGTAAAAGCAACTGTCAGTTAGTTATACTTACAGCAAAACTCAGACTTCCTCTCTCTTACAACTTCCTCTCATTGGCAGAAATGGTCTGGGTGACACCTCCTCAGGTTTATGTACAAATGTTAGTACTGCTCAGGAGAGTGTACAATACATGTGACATCTCTGTCCACTCTGGCAAGCCAGTATCAGGTATCCAGCTTTTACTGAAAGATCTTGTATGAGACCCCTCCTACAGGTGCTCCCAGGATACAGATGCAAATTGTGGAGAAAGGCTTTTGACTCCCTTCTGCATTACATGATATCTCTTCCAATGTCAGTCTTTTCAGAAACCATAACCACTTGCCAGAATCCTGAATTCCTACCTGGAAGGTTACAAGATTTGTATAAATGGGCATCACAAAAACCATATGAACAAAGTCCAGTGTATTACTACTGGATGTGATAATTAGATTTAGAATGAGGAAGTCCGATGGCCTGGAGACTGAATTGTGCACATATTGAGTCTCAGGAGAATATTGTTCATGTATTTTTTTTTTTTTTTTTTTTTTTTGTGCATTTCAAGTTTTTGTCAAGTGAATCCCAAATGAACAAATCATCCTCTGAAGAAAGGAAAAGTAAAGCTGGATGAATGTGGAATAGCAACAATACAGCAGACCTCATTTGTGCATGAGCTCACCCAGTGGAAGCCAATATATGGCAAGTGAAAAGGACCAGTACTGATCCCATTGGTATGCTGAAGGCAACAACTATAACTGGGTACAGAGGGGCTTCTAGAAACTATCAACTGGGTGCACCTAGAAGAATGGGAGGAAAAACATTCTGAGACAGTAATAGAATATCCCAAAGAAAGCCTGCAGACAAATAGGGTTTCATGGCCATCATATCAAATGAGGAGAGACCAAGAAGGGGAAGGGTGGAGTAACACAGCTGATCTTTAGCTATGACCATAGAGTTAATTGTACAAGTGAGGGTGGTCCCAGTACTCCATCTGCTGCATATGTTAAACTGGAATAAGTCAAAAACTGAATACTCTAGTAAAATTAGATCATGTTGCAAACTGATGACCTCATCAATAACATTTTCAGCAAAGGGATATCAGGAAACTGGATGATGGCTGTCAAGATCAGTTGGATAAAGGGGTGACTTCTATTTTTAGAATACAGCTAACTATGGCCTCCATTAAAGCTGATGGTAAGACAACATTATTTAATGATTATGGAAATATCTGGTGAAATAAATGCCTAGGCACACAAAGTAAAACAATAGGTAACTTAGTTGGCATGGATTTATGTCACAGGCGACACGTCACATTTTTGATATAACTGAGACAAGATCACTGTAATCTGACATCAAGTCCAAGGCATGATCTCAGTCTCGATTAAGCTATCTATCTGTTGGTTTATCTTGGGGTAGATAATGCCCCCAGTGATAAAATATTAGCTGCAAAGAGCCAAGTATTTAACTTACATTACTCAGAACTATGCTATGGGTAATGAGATTGACCAGGTTACTCAATGTGTCTACTTCCTAAAGGAATGCTGTCAGTCAATTAAAGTCTCTTAGTGTTTCACTTCAATGAAAAACTGTCTTTTTATGAGAAATCTCAGCTTGATAAGTATCATAATCCTTATCAAGCCTGAGCTTGTCATTATGGGGAGAAGACTGCCTTATTTACACTGAAGGTTTTACCCATCCTTTTCATATTAGAGAGCTAAAACTCAAACAGTGACTCATGTGGAATGAGATGGACAAGGCATACAAGCACTGGAGAAACATGCCCAGAAGGAACTTTACAGCTTTGTTATACCTGCAATTAACTGGTAGAAGGCATGAGTATGTTGAACAATCATTGCAGTACTGGAGTTCCTGCAATCCACCAGTTCATGATTGATGGCTGCAACTAGGCAATAGTCACCAAAAGCCAGAAGAGGTGGAATGTAGACTAAGAGAGAGTTTCTCCAGCATGTCAGAGGCTGAAGAAGTTGAGTAATATCTAGTTTATGATGACAGAGGAAATAACCTGATAAAACCATGATGCTACTGACAAATTCCCTAACAAGAGATGTAGAGGCATCATCAAACAACAAGTTAAAGTCACTGAAAGCAAGTTATTTTGGTGAACCCAACAATGAGCCAGCAAAGAAATCTAGGAATACCAGGAAGATTCTCCTAATGCTACTGAGTAGATAGAAATGAACACTCAGTTTATTCCTTTTTTCCTTGAATGATGAAATAGGTGGAAGCTACAATTTTAAACCCAGCAGTCAAAAGAGTGAGTAACAACAAATTGAATCCTTGCCCTCTGATCATGCCAACCTAAAGGAGATATGTCACAGAGCAACCTTGAGAGATAAACATCAAAAGGTTTGTATAAAAATTTACATCCAGCTGATGTCTCTGTGATAAATGTTATATACGACTGATGCAGCAGATAAAAAGAATATCTAGGTGTTATGAAAAATCTATCATTAGAGTAAATATTTTGGCAATCACATGGATGAACCAATGTTGGACATAAGTAAAAATACTATTACTTATACTTCTGCCCAAGGATGATCTAATGATCTAGCAATGAAGGAAGATCATGTTCACACTCAAAACTGGAAATGTAGAAGTCTGTAAGTCCATGTTAACTATCGAGGATGGTCAAATAGCAATAATGCTTGCAACATGTGGTAATAAAATTCAAATAAAAATTAGGAGTGAAAAAAAACTCTTTACAAACAGGAAGAAATGCAAAAAAAATCCCATGTGTGATGCATCTCTAAAACAGAGCCAATATAGTTAACTTGGGTCTAAAACACTTCAATAATCATAAACATTCGAGAGCTTTGGTCAGCTATGGATATCATAATAACAAAAAGGGCAGAAATTAAAAATGTAATGAATGACCACTGTAAATATGCATGAAAAACAAGACACATTAGAAGCAGGTCTACTAATTCCAGCAGAAGGTCACAGAAAAGTAGAATTAAGCTGCCAGAAGCTGCACAACATTCACAAACTGTAGTTATCCAAAATCAGCCATAGCCCACTGTTACATGGTGTGAAAAAGTAAGTCTGAAATAAAACCATCCCCTAATTCAAGCAACATGGAGAAGAGAGATCAAACTGCCATGAACTGCAATGCATCCAGGAGTTGTATTTATCTAAATAATGGAAACTCTCAGATGAAAACTGTAAAAATAAACAAAAGCCATCAAAACGAAAAGGAGCCTTGGTCATTCAGTAAAAGAAAATCAGAGGAGCAGAACAAAATCTGTACACTTGAAGCAGGGGATGCCTCAGAGCAGAAGAAAAGAACATAGCAAAAAGCTTGAATCACAAGTACAGAATTGTGAAAACAGTTGGAAAACTGGGTCAGACAGCAAAATAATGAATAGCTGTGGCCTTACACTCCAAAGACTTGGAGCAAATATAAGTGAAAATGTGGATATAATTAGATATGGAAGAAAGCTTATAAATCATTCATTTTATTGCTAAGAATTCAAAACCACCTCTACCCAAATCTCTCAACTGCCTCTCTGAATACCCAAATTGATAATTTGTGGATAATAACTAAGTATGGAGTTCTTTTATTTCAGAAAATGAATGTTAATTCATATTTAATTATTCTGTCAACTTTTCAAGTTAATATTACTAATATTTTTGAAAGATTCCCTGATTATTTCTAGATTTGTCCCTGATTCTGGAGGTAAGAGATTGAGAACCATGTTTGTACCTGTTTCTGATATTTATCCATCTATTTATTTATCTATCTGTCCGTCTTAGAATTCAAAGAGGCCTAAAAGTATAGTTTTGGGAAAGATAGCTTATGTTCTGTACTTATACTCTCCAAGAGGATTAATAGATCCCTTTATGCACCAAGCACTCTGGCTGGTTCCATATCTCAGTCCAAGCTGATTTTACTAAGCTGATATATTTTTGTTTTTCCATGTCTGCTAGGGTGATTGATTATCCACCCGTATCCTATTGCATATTCAGGAAAATTAGATTGTTCATTTCCAGTGAGAACAATACTCAATGCAAAATCAGGGTTTTGTTTTGTTAGTTGAGGTGCCCTAATTCTGGACCCAGATCTCATGACAGTGTCATAAATTCCATGCAAAGTACAGTGAGGTATGCATTTGTTTTATGTTCAATGCTTTATCATTTGATAGGATGTTTTAAAGTTATCAGTTAACAATCTCTCCCTTATGAGCTTTTGAGCCTGGTTTGATTCAATTTTTAAACACATGCATTTAATTATTAGAGACTCTCCCCATTGTGATGTTATGGTGGCAGTTTTGTAATTTACTGTGGTCAGTGGCACGTCAACACAATGTGTTACCTTTATGAGTTCTGGTTTTGCTGGCTGTATAGCTTCCTTAGGTATAGGTTACAGGTTGCAATGGGTGTACTGCCTCAGTATTATGACCTTAACTAAGCAATTTTGACATGTCTGTAGAAGCTTAAAAAGAGAACAGTAATCTGGGATTTGGCAGTAACCCAAAAGTTGAAACTGAGCAAGTCAGTAAGATTCATAATAGTATGATAACCCTCTGTTTTGCCATAAATAAAATAAAGGCATATTTGCTGAATGGGTTGTGACAAATTCACAGTGATGTGGGATATCTTTGTAAATATGAAGTTATGCAAGTTAAAAAAAAAAACGTTTTAGATAAGTGAATGTGTTTTCCATAGATGTAATCATTTGATTATTTAAAACAAAGCACAATATTATCATTTCTGCACAGATTTAATTTTTATTATTTACTTATTTACTTATTGCCTTTTTTCATGTGATTATGCTTACGTCCGGACAATCAGCACCAGCTGTGACATTCAGCTTTAATGCAAGCAGATACAGCTGCTGCAAATGCCATGCAATATTATAAGTAAACTGCTATTCTGAATGAAAAATGTTTTACATCTGGGTACTCGAGAATTTTTTGTGAAACATAAGTTTAATTTCCTTCCATTTGTTATAGGCAATTACAATAAATGAGGTTAGAATGTCACATAGTCATTAAGCTCAAAATAAGTAAATCTCCACTCAAATGATAATTTTCAGTGATGCTTGCACATATGATTAAAGGCCTGAATTACTTGAAGTTTTCAGATTGCTTTAACAAAAGCATATAATTGCAGTAGACAAAGGAGAAGAAGATTTTCAAGACCATGATTTTCTTATAACAGAAAAATGTTAAAAATCAAACATGACTCGCTGGGAATAGAAATAAAATGTCTGTGTAAGTCAGATGTGCAGTTCAGAGTGAGGCACAACTTTTTAATACAATAATCTTTATATTCTTTTATTCTTTAACACAATATGATAAGAAAAATGACATCTGAATAGTAAAGCTATGATGAAGAGTATCTTATGCAACCACTGTATATAAAACGAATGAATTATAGCTTTGAAAAATAACTATACTAATTATGGTATAAAAGATAGTTTGAGGCATGCAGCATTGTTTCTAAAACAATATAGCGCCAAATTTTATATGCATTTTTTCTCTTAATCTGAACAATGACCTTAATATATATATATATATATATATATATATATGAATCTAGGACTTTTGATCAAAAGATCAAAAGCCCAAATTCATTACCACCGAACACACTTTAATAAAAGCGCTTTAATCGAAAAAAGCGCTTTTGTTAAAGTATGTTTAAAAAAAAAAAACACAAAATCTATTTGCACACCCCCCTACTTTAATATTCTTACTCTAAGGTTGCACTACAGTGGGGAAAAGGGAATTTTCCCTTACCACACCATAGTACAACTGGAACAACAAGCATACTTATGTGAAAGTGCTGTTTGGTGAACAGCACTTTCGCGCAAGTTGTTGTTGTTGTTGTATCTTTCGGCTTTTCCCGGAAAGTTGCATTCTATATATATATATATATATATATATATATATATATATATATATATATATATATATATATATAGATGCAGACCATAACAGTGATTTCATAGCCAAAACAGCTTTTTCAATACGCACTGTAGAAAAACTGTTTCTTAAATTTTTCATTTAATTTTTATGATCACAAGGTATTTTTATTTCATTCTCAGTTAACAATTATTTATTGTAGTTTCTAATAAATTTAACTATATTCATCTTTTGCATAATGGGAATATATCCATTTGTCCAGTATGACAGAAACAGGGTTTCCTTATTACATTTATACAAAGATTTCTTTTGGGCTAACTTAAGAAATGTAAGTCTTGGCAATCATATACTGATCAGGTAAAGATGTACTGTTGCATTTGATATGGTTTCAAGTAAAATATGCATAGCTTCTATTTCTATAGTTTGCTTGTTATCTAAAAAGATCTAATGATAACACTGCTGCTGTACAGAACATTTATTTTTATTACACACATTGTGCTTAAGCAAATTGAAACAACACAGGCAGCACATGTTTTAGATTACTGCAACAGTCTTTTGTGTGCTTTTCTAAATGCTTTGTTCACTAAATAAATTTTGGTTATATTCCTCTACATATTGTGTAATTTCTACAGCACTCAGTCCATTCCTCTTAAACAGATACATGTTCAAAATATAACGTTAAGATCCTACCTTCTCTGTATTATGCTTTTATCCCCTGATAAGAGCAGAGCCGCATAACTGAAGGCACCTCCAGTTATGTCTACTCAGTTATAACTATTAACCTTAACCTGCCCATCAGTACTTATAGTTTATCTGCTGACCTATAAATTGCAGCACAAGCACTTATTCTTATGTTCTCTTGTTAAATTGTTAAGCCACTCTTTTCATATGTTGCAAACATCCCTGATGCAATGCTTTAAAAATCAGCATATGTTATTTCCTTTTGATTTGTCATCCATGCATAGTAAAAGTATCGTGTAGAGTACCAAACAGAGTGGATTAACCTCATCTAGCCTAATACAGATGATGAAGCAAATGTTTATAAGTGCAAAGAACAGTCACAAACAAACACAGACACAGACCCTCACACACACACACACACACACACACACACACACACACACACACACACACACACACACACACACACACACACATACACACAAACGTATCAGGTGAAAGCTACTCATTATCTTCAAATATATTTTGGGGCAAATTGAGTCTCTGTGTGTATTACCATTTTATTCTTCATGCTTAGAAGTTCTTTCTGCATTTTATTTCTTCCTTTGTTTTTTCCTAGTTAATAAGGATACGTGTTGTCACAGTGTACTCTGGTTTGAAAATTGCGCAGTTCATCTGGCAAACCACTTTATACAACATACAGAGAGTCTGTGAAATAAACTTACAGTGATGACACTGTCACCATGCAGCTACCAGGAACAGGAAGGTAAGGTTGCTACAGTGAAGATTAGGTTGCAACACGAGATAAAATGTAAAAGGATGGAAGAACAGCAGTATGATGCAAATGAGGGAAGAAGAGATGGTGATGACATCCTGTTAAAATAGACCTTCTGGCTTCTTATGTCTCACATTTTGCAATAGAGTAAACGACACGTGACAAACAAGAGGAACGTAAAGAGAATGCCATTCAGAAATTAAGGGAGTTGAAAGGTGATAGATTATGTCAGTACCACATCAGTATAATATCCTGGACTGAGCATTTCCAGCATATGATTCTGCCTTTTCCTGTTGCAGCATTGGTCATAGTAATTAAACCTTAACTCAAAGTGGAAGATAAATCTGCAGTTGAAGAAATACACAATACCAAAAACTGCAAAAATACTGTCCCCCTCGGCACTGAAGCAGCAATGATAAAGAAAATCAACATGTAACTAGCGTACAAACTTTCATTTAAATGCTTTCATCCTCAGACTTCTTCAGAACTTATAACACACTTCTTATCTCTTAACACACTTTTATACATTTTCACATCAGTTAAATGTAGCAAGCATAATTTACTAATAAAATGAATCAATGAAACAATCAAGTCCTTTCTAAAAAAATGAGAGCATATAAAATATATTGCCATTTATTTAAACACAGTCTTTTATTTTTTTAAAAAGAAAAACAATATATTAATTACTTCATTTAAACCAGGCTTTTTGTCAGCTTCTAACTCAATTTGCCAGTGGGTTTCTCTTTGTTCTAAATAATTTTTGTAACCCCCCCCCCCCAAATCAAAAGTGACCTGTTCTAAAATGGAAAAAAGAAACTTATTATAAGCCATACATTCAATAGAATGCTTATATAAAGCATTACTGTCATCTCTCTTCTTTATAGAAAATTGATGTTTTCTAATCTTTTCAAAAAGTGCCCTGGTGGTCATACCTATAATATTGTTTTTGCAAGTAGATCTTATTGTTAAATGTAAAAAAGTTGGAAGTTAAAATGATATCTAGAAGTTCTGAGACTAAATCAATTTCTTTTTCAGTGGCCTTTAAGTCACTAAGCATGTACGAAATCCATTCCACTGCCTCAAGGTGTGGGATGGAAGTGTACAAGTCAACCACATCGACTGTAAGGAAATTCAAGGAGATATCAAAGTTAATGGTACTAATGTTTTGAAGGAATGTCCAGGAATCCTTACAAATGCATGGGAGTAATTTCAAGTATTTTGACAATATTGTTTCCACAAGCTGAGCACAGGGGTAGTTATTTACTGCACATCAGTATTACACTAAAAAGGGTTTTGGTTCCTTTAAAAAGTGTTTAATTTAATTGCCACATAATTTACGTTGGCTTAAAAACCCTTATGGCGGTAAATTTCGTTTTGTTTGATTATCGCTCTGATGAAGCGGTGACTTGGTACACCGCGAAAACGTGTTTTGTTCAATAAAGCGTTAAATATCTTTGCTTGGTCGTGCAGTTTCCTGGACTTATACTTTATATTAACCGGCTTTTGTTTATTAGTCGCAGTACTCATTGCGCTCACTTTTATCCGGACTGGGGATAAGTAGATTTGCTTTTCTGTTACTTGGTTTGTTAGTTTTCAGTTGTTCCTTAGGTATATTTGTTCTAATAAACTGTAGATGGTTGCTTTTATTGTGCAAATAACCATTCGTGAAAGTGTCTACTTTCAAAGTTATTAGAAATGTTGCTGCATTCTAAATGAACATCCAAAAAATTGACAACAATGCAAAAAAAAAAAAAATATATATATATATATATATATATATATATATATATATATATATATATATATATATATGTATATATATATAGACACACATACATAGATATTGATATATATATATATATATATAGATAGATATATAGATAGATAACTTGAGTAATAAAATATCAGTTGAAAAAATGTTAACTGCATTTTTTAATAAAATTCACTGTAATTCACATTGTTAGCCTGGCCTGCATTGTGAGTAATATAGTTTCTAATTAGGGAAGGCAGAAATACTCTGTGAAACACTTTTCAAAGTCAATAGTGTTGCTTATAGATTTAGTGTTGGTTAGAATAGATATTACTGAATGCTACCACAATGTTTTAATTTTGCCTTTTATGACTTTTCATTATGTAAAAGCCTGGGCAGGCCCATCTTACGTTTCATACAATGTAAAATTTTATAAATATGCACAACACAAACAGAAATTCATCATTCATGTTGCTAAGTTCTAAGTATTCATTTAAACATGTTATTTCCAGCAATAAGGCAGTGACTCAGTCAAGTAACTAGAGGGGTGAAGTCATTAAGCCATATCCATTTAACAAGCATCACAAAGAGAGCACTTGGCTTGTGTGTACACTCAGTTAAATAGATAGGCACCTTATAATGCTCTTGTAAGTGAAACATAGGCTGACACTGCAACAGTTGTATAAAGAAAACATGCAAAGAAAGCCATCTCAGTGGTGCATATGGATAAAATCCTGACTGTAACACATATTACTAAAGTTAGATAACATACCTTTGTGGTAGAAACCTGTTGGGGAGGTTAGAAGTACATTAACAACATCAGCTCACCATTGCTGGCAGGATTGATGATTGATGATTCCAGGTTGGTCATGCTGTTCATGCTTAACTAATGGCAGATTAAATGTAGTTTGGGCACTGGGTTGTATTCCAAGAATGGGATCCCTCGCAAACATTTTTTATCACCATGCATAAACGCATGTGCTCTTTTGGATTCACCTTTATAATTGTTTTAAATTATATTTCTTGTTTAATACAGCAACATTTCTTAAAGTATGTTTTAAATGTGTAGTTTTGGACATTTTTGTAGTAAGCAGTGATGCAAAATGTATTAATCAATAATGACAAAAGTGCCCATTTTAGAACATTTCAACCATAAAGGGGCACTGCTGCCATTATAATTGGCTGTGTACACATCACATGTCTGATTGTGATAAAAATGGCTATAGTCAATACACACAGTAGCCCTTCAAAAACAGACTAATGATTTTTTAATTTTATTATCTCAGCAGGGTCAGTCATTTTTTTATCCATAGACATCCCCAAACCCAACAAATATAGATACATTGTCGACTGCAACCCTCTCAGACGTCTATGTCAAAAAATAATCACAATAAGTAATAATGACTAAAGTAACATGTTTCAAATTTGCTTCAAACACAAAATAGCATCAAAGTAATTTAAATCACACAGACACATGTACACATATCCATACTAGTCTTGCAAAGCCAAATAAGAGCATAAGGTACTTTTATTCACAAAGAGCCCACAATCCCAACCAGCAGTTATAGTCACATTGTTGACTATGTATACCCTTTATTGTTATGAATAAATTAATCACATGCAATTTATTGCTAGCTGTGGATGTATATATATATATATATATATATATATATATATGTGTGTGTGTGTGTGTGTGTGTGTATGTGTGTGTGTATGTGTGTGTGTATAAAAACTTGAGTAATAAAATATCAGCTTGAAAAGGGTAAAATTTAATTCAACCCAATGCTAACAAGATTAACAAAACAACTAATACAAAACAGAGATAAAGTATGGAAACAATGGCTAAAAAATAGAAATCCTACCTCATTACAAAATTACAGACAATCTGCAACCACATAAAAAAGCAAATAACCAAAGAGAAAAAAAGAGTACTACCTAAAACTCCTGTCCAGTAACAGAAATAATGCCAAAAAAGTCTGGACAGGCATATCTTTACTCCTAAACCCTGGCACTAAGGCCAAACCCAGTCCATTTCCTAACATAATGTAAATATCTCAGATATAGCCCCTGTCTTCAACACCACTTCATCAACACTATATCCAACATTACATCCAAATTCACCTAAAACCATACTGAGTCGTGCTCTTCTGCCACAACTCCTTCAGATTACCCCCACCCCTCCCCCATCCACCTACATCACACCATGATTGTACTGATTTCTCCAATTTCTAAATACCCTTCTTCACCTAAAAAAAAACAATTCCCAGTACAAACATAAAATGCCTACTCCTCAGACTTACACCAGGATATAATGAAGCAGATGATCTATCCACAGACTACCCAAGACTTGCCACAGATGCTATTGCCTACCTAATTAGCATTGTCATAAACAGAACCATCCTTGAATCCTATGTCCCACAAATCTGGAAACTGGCATGTATACGACCCCTCCATAATGGCGGCGACCCCACAGATCTCTCCAACTACTGCCCAATCGCCATTCTCTCCCCCTTTTTAAGATTCTTGAACTCCTTACCAACAATCAAAGTCTGTCTGCTACTCAACATGGATTCAGGCCAGGTCACAGCACAATGACTACCATTATCTCCTTCAGGGACACAATCAATAAAGCTAGGGACTCTGGTAAATATGTCTCATCACATTCCTAAACCTTTATAAAGCCATTGATACCATTTCCCATCCCCTTCTTCTCAGCCAAATCTCACTAACAGGTCTGTCCTCCCTTTCACTGAATTGGTTCTCAAGCTATTTATCAAATAGTCCACTAGCTGTTGAATGGAGCTCCTCCCTCTATTCCTATCTCCCGAATCCTTCATGGGTATCCAGAAGTTACATATTGGGAACCCTATTTTTCAGCATCCTCTTCAATAAGCTTCACCTATCCCTTATTCATGGCTCTCTTATTCAATATGACAAGGAATCTACAATCATTTGCACTGTTGATTATATTCACAAGCTCTTGCGTGTTGCTCAACTAGTATTCTCATCCACTGAAAACTGGCTTACCAAAAATTACCTGCTGCTTAATCCCAATAAAACCAAGCTACTAGGTTTTACCCCTAAGTCACGCACCCCCTTTAGACAAAGGCCAACTCACTGTACACTCCCACAACAAAACACCAATGAAACAGTTTCCCATACTAAACTACTTGGGGTTAACACCTCAAATTTGATCTTCATGTCCAACACAACATTAAAAGATCTCACCAGAAATTGGGCTTACTATTCAGGCACAAACACTTGCTTACCCCCACTACAAAAAAGAACCTAGCTACCACCTGTCTTCTACCTTCTCTAACCTACAGTGCTCCACTAGTCACAAACTTAACCTCTAACCTAAAGAACAAACTGGAAATTCGCTACAATAAGATTGCTCAATTTGCAAAAAATGCCTCCTATTCTACCCACCACTGTATAGCATTACACTCTCTAAACTGGTTAGAATTACCACACTATCTCTCCTTTATACAACTAATGACAGCGGATAAAAGTATATGCAAACCATTATTACATCCTGCCCTCTCATCCCTGTTCACTAACTACCTCCCCAACAGATCATTTAGATCTGAAAATCAACATCTACTACAAAGTCATAAACCAAAACTTCCAGCTGGATAACTTTTATACTCCTATACTATTGCCAAAAAATAGAACTCTCTTCCTATAGCACTCAGATCTAGTCCAAACATTACAACTTTTTAAATTTCTTTATTCAACTACCTATCTTCCATTTGGAGCTGTAACTGCTCCACATCCCCCTCTTTCAAGACCTGATCTCATTCTACTCATCTTACTAACTCTGCTCACATACTACTAACTCTGCTCACTGACTCCTTCAGTCTATTATTTAGATGGGGTCTATATCACTTCAGTGAAAATTCAGTTCAGCAAAAGGCATTTTGATTTACTTACATCAAACATGCTGTTCGACAAACTGATCATACTGAGACTGAGGTACAGTTAAGATTGGGAAAGTTGCCCTTTCCTCACTGTAGTGCATCTCGGAATAGGTATATATAATTAGCGGGGGTATGGGGGGTGCAGCCTCTCACAAGAGCAGATTTCGATGAATGGCATTTCTGATGAAATGTCATTCGCTGAACTGCCACTTCACTGAAGTGATATAGACCCATTTAGATACATTGACAAAAATGATCAAGCTAAATGCCTAAAATTATGTCTTTATGAAATGATCTATGCAATACTGTTGAAATTGTTTCAATATGTACATTTATGTCTCTTCTTTTAACTATATAAGTATGTATACTGTGATATTCTGTACAACTTAACTTAATTGTTCAAGCCTGTAACATGTACTTGGAGCTTTTCTCCCTGGGCCTCCACTGAAAATGAGCTCTTATATCCCAGTGGACTATCCCTGTAATCAAATGCCAATAAATAAAATCTACATAAAATTTTATAAAGATCACTAGCATCACACCATAAGACTGAGCAATGTGTAGCACAGTTAAACCTGAAGAGCACTTATGATAAGAGCATCAAAAATATTAACCATATGATAACATATGCTAAGTCAATATGTAGCACCTCTGCCAAAGTAAAGCCATCTGAATAACTATTACTATTGCAGATGTTGATCTCTGCTAACAATTTTGCATTTCAGTGGTTCATCTAAAAATGCAGTGTGCTTGCTGTCCTTGAAGAATAAATGTCCCATGTTGCATTAAAAAAATGGTGTGCTAATTATTATGTTATAATATTTCCTGAACTACATAAGCTATGCTATACAGAATGGTTAGCAAACAACAACAACAGTTTCATAGTTAGGTACTAGGCATGCAGCCCTAGAGACAGTTAAGGACCCTAGCCTAATTTCCAACTGCTCCAAAATACTGCTTGTTTAAGTGACTTGTTCAGTGTCACACCGTAGATAGAAAGATTTAAATCCTGCACTTTTGGCACACAAATTAGCTCATTAACAAGTTGCAGCTTTAGTCCTCTGCATGTATTGCCAGAATAACAGTTTTTAACTCAAAGCAGAAATTATTTACAATCTGATCATTTAGAAAATATTGTATCACAGTAATAGTTAACAATGACTGTATAAAAAATGCTGAAGATCAGACTGTTCTGATCATCACTCCAAATAATGTTGACTATATGGCCTGAGAAATGTCAATCCCTTTGCAATTGCTAGAGGCTGTAAAGAAGGTACTACAAAAAATATATATTGATAAAATACAACATGTTAGGCTATATTACATAATCTAGACCTAATAATTAATTCATTCAGTCTTTAGTGTGATGAATATGCAGCAGCTTTTATTCAACAACATGCAAGTCAAACAAAAATCTGAATTATTATCACATACAATTAAATGTTTTCTTTAGGGTGGGAGCTTACATGCTTGCTAGACACCTTCATCTCATGTTTGACCTCCATATAGGTTCATACTAGGCTATCGGCCCTAGGGCCTATACAAGCCTAGCCATAACAATTCCCTGTCTATTTCTTCCCACAGTATTTACTTCCCTGGACCCCTGTCTAGCAAGGCGACTGACGTGATATATCTTCTTTGCCATCAAGAATAGCAATGCCCTCTCAAATCACTCCATACAGGTCCAACCTACTTGAATGGATGATAATGCCATGTTGTTGCAGCATACACCTCCATAGCCAGCAGAGTTAAATCATTGACAAATGGGGCCCTATGCAGAGTAATGAACCAGGCCACTGCCAGCCATACTAATATCCAATTATTTGTCTGTCTCTTCCCAAATACCATAAACACAGTTAAAACCTGTCAGTGTACATAACTATTTTTTTTTTCATTACTTTTACATTCATCACATAGATTTGGATTTCATTTAAAATATTTATTTTGAATAGACTGACAACCATTTTCTAACGAAAGCAAAATACTCTCATTCTGAAAACAGATTTAACATGAGAAACATTTTTTTCTTCTCTTGAAATTCAGATTTAGTAAAAATGCAGCTAGCAACCTACTTAACTACAATAAATGTGCTGGGATTCATAATCAAATATCTTATTATGAAGTACTATATATAGCAATTATATGAAGGATGTAGGAATTCAAAAGAGAAATGTGTAAAACATTTGTTAACAATATGGTATAGCCAACTGGACAAAATAATCCCTTTTTAGGAGCAGGCCATGACTACTGTCTTTGAATTAACTTTGTCAGAGTCACACAAAAGAAAAACAAAGGTTGGTAGAATCACACCCTGTAATGTAGGAAACAGTTTTTTAATAGTTCATAGCCTTACTCGTCTGCATTAAATGTTAGACAGCAGCTCTCTACTAAGTGGTAGACAGCAGCTGTGAGAGTAATGAGGATTAAGAATTTGAATGTAATCCAGTGATTGCCAGAAAAATGCTTCATAAACATTTTGGCTGATATTCAGTAGGCACAGAGGAGAAAAACAACACAGCATTTAAAATGGATGTAAAGACCATGATAACTTATTTAGTGTGTTAAAAGAATAATGCATGTTGGAATTAGCAATTAATTCATTAATTCATTGAATTTTATACCTCACTGAGGCTGTATTGGCCTAATGTTTATGGTATTAAGTTGTGGAAATTGTGTGGATTTGGAAGCCGGGACAAGAGACCTAGTTTTGAGGGCAAAAGTGATTGCTGATATATCTCGGATGCATCTACAGTATACAGTTCCTGAGTCTTAAGAGGCCTTTTCAGTATATAAAGGTTTCATGATTTATCTGTAAGACAAATAACAGCAGTATGAGAGAAAATCTAGAAAACAAGCTTGTAAAAGAGACATGGGGGTAATATTGTAATGTTGGAATGATATATACAGATGGTACTTAGTAGTGCATATTTCAAGAATAGAATTTGGATATATAAATGAAGTTGGGTATACCATTGTAGACCATGTAGTATGTGTCATCATAAGTGGATAAATCGAGACTTATCATAATAAAAAAAGAGAGAAATAAAATCTAGATGTAAGCCTAGTGTATAGCATGCTGCATTAAATGAAAATGAGCATGATTAAAGGCTATGGGAATTAGATGGTCTTTAGTTGATATATGCAATAAAAAAATCTTAACAAGCAAACAAAAAGGGATATGAAGATGACAGAAACAGTATGCAATACAGTATTCAAACCAAAATAAAATGAAGACCACATGTTCTTTTATAGGCATAAAATTTAATATAGATATGGTTTTGCATGCCTACACAAATAAAAATCCTAAATGAAGAGAGCTGCCAAAAGGCAAGTCATCCTTTTATTGAAGCAAAGCCACAAATGGGTGAAGTTGATAACGAAAGTGCAAGAGAAACCAACCTGGATATAAAAGGAAGATGACTTCAAGGCCTCAGGTGTAGAAAAAAGGTGAAGATTGTGCCACATGCCCAGAAAACAGATATAATGTCCTCAACAGGAGATGAAAAAGCATGGTTGGGACTAATGATCATGCGAATGATTGCTTGAATACTTCTATCTCGTCCCTATCTGATAATGCAAAATTGGATTACATTACAAGATGAAATTAAAATACAAATGACAAGATAAACAAACAGGCACAAAACTAAGTCAAAAATCTGAAATCCCTCATAGCTATATTACTGAACAGTGTACAGGCAAGGAACTATAAGGGACAATTCCATTAAGTGGAAAAGGCATCTCATAAAACAGAAGATTGACTGAATATGTAGTCTTCATCCTCATGTTTTCAAAGAAAAGGTGAAGTGAGAAGAATATATAGACATTGTAGACTTGCGTAATAAAAAAAGCAGGTGTGCTTTACCCTGAAGAGGTAAATTCTCAGAATGCAGTGATTGTAAGCCATGATATGGAAATCCAGTCTGCAGAATGGAAACTTGCAGATATGAAGTATCTATAGTAATGCAAATACTTCATAACAGCATTCAGTAATGTCCCTGCTGCTAACAAGTTGTTCAGAAATAATCAGTATTATATAACTTGCTCATACATGTGGAGGGCAGTTGGAATATTATCAGAGATTTATGGAAAGGAATGCAGAAAACAAAATATCTAAGATTGGAAGTACATCCTACTAATGTATTACTAGCCACCATTTAGGACACTCCAACTAAAGATAAAGGTTTTGAAGGCACTGTAGTTGCTCAAAAGACTGCAGACAAATATTGTAGGGTCACATTACAACGGTCTGCATGTGATTGGAACACAGACTTTAGCACGTACATAGTCACTTTATAAGGGACTACCAAGGCATCAAATGTTTTAAAAAGCAAATGAGGATGTAACTGATAAATATGGAACCTATGGAGTAAATATGCAGAGAAAATGGAGAACAACTGGCCTTGGATAGAGATCTATCCAGTAAACAGGATGATCCAATAACTGGATAAAGTTTGGGCAAGCAACCAGGAGATTAAAGGCCAAGAATGACTTCTGGAATCAATAAATCCAGTTGGTGAATATCAGGACAGAGATCCTGAGAGGTATGATTATGGACATTCCATGCCTGTGAGGGGCTGTCATGTAGATGAACAGATTATAGAGTTTGTGCAGTTTCTGAGTCAGTAGCCAGTTTAGTACAAAGTTATTCTAATCTAAAATTGGAACAGAGTAAGAATCCTACAAGTCCACACTGACAAAGAAAATGCAGTAGAGAGAGTATTAGATCTATGCTATAATCATCTCAATGATAGAGTCCATGCATCCTGTCTGGGCTTTCGACTGGAAAACCACCAAGGGAAGATAAAAAGGAAGGATACTGGGGGTAGTGCAATGGTTTACATGTTTACATCACAGACACAAGGTACAGGAGTTGAGTCTCATATTTGAAAGTGAAATACAATAGGCTTAATATTGCCCACAAAGGCAACTAGCCTAGTACTTACACATCAGGGGTTGGAGATGGCATATGGTTAAAGTGTTTACCGCACAAACATAAAGTACAAGGTTAGATTCTTAGCTTGAGATGTTTGGCTTGGCTTGAAATGGTCCTCTGAGGTCATTAGCCTAGTAATCCTTTATAAACCTATGGAAACACCTTCCACAAGTTCTAGAAGGGGCTTAATCAAATAGCAGCTACAATCATATCTTTAAACTTCATACAGCAATATATCTGGACAAAGCCATTAATAAAAGTGGGTCAAAGGCCCAAAAATAGGGACAATTTTTAATATTGCAGTTACAAACTTAGAAAGGTGATAGAATAACAGGTCTTGTTTTTACATGGATTTTCTGAAAGGTATAAAGCCTGAAATTCAATTGTCTGTCATTATTTTCTAATTTCATTCTTTAATGATTTGCCACTAATTTGCCAGAAAACCACAGTATTATGAAAAGTGGACCAAATATATGAGGCAAAAATGTGGACATTCTGCAAAAATCTGTACAATTGAGAAGTATGGCTACAATCATTTGAAGAGAAAAGATAAGTTTAGGAGGGGGATAACTATACACTGAATCAGCATTCTGTATTTTGCTGTGCAGAAGGAAAACTCAAATTTATTGAGTTTTGTAATAAGGAAATAGTACTACAATTGCAAAGCAATAGTCAGAGGGTGCACAGTGTAGCTCTCAACCTCTTAGCACAAAAAATCTTGACATAGCCAAAACTAATGGGGGGAACAAAGCCCCAAAATAGGGACAGATTTTAAATATTGTTCTTATAAACTTAGAACGTTGCTAGAAAAAAGTTATTGTGTTACCGTGCCTTTTCTGAAGGATATAAAGTCTAAAACTCAAATGTCTGCCATTATTTAGTAAATTCAGTCCTCAGTGATTTGTCACAAAAATTAAAAAAAAAAACAACATATTTTATGAAGAACAAACCAAAACTATGAGGCAAAAATATGGACATTCTGCAAAAATTTGGACATTTGAGAGGGATGGTGGACAGTCAATACTGCAATCTATGAAAGGTTTAGTACTACGTCTGAAAACATATAGGTGATAGTTACCTTACAAGTTTGAATAACATGTTTCAAAGACAATTTTTGCCCCTATTGAAGTGAGAAAACAGATTTGCAAAGGAGCATTAGTATTTAAGGATCTGTGGGAGGACCTGGGAGATCTCTTTGCTTTAAACAAAATGGCAAGTTCAATTAATCCTTTCGATTTCTAAGGGATCCCCACAGACCTCAAAGGTGGGTGATTTAGGTTGCTTGTGATAATGATTAAGCCATTGTCTGCCTAAGGCTTGATGTGTTAGAAAGGAAGAAGAGGAGTTGAAAACGTTATGTTGATAGAACACCTAGCCTTTATGTGTATTTGGAAAGTCCATGTAGAAAAAGGGTTTCCCTACAGATAACTGTTGAATAGGTTCAAGCTGTCTGAACAAAGCAGGTCAAGATTAGCTTCTATTGCACACTGAAATGTGGGCTCTTAGGCAACATAGAATCACTGTTTATGTGAAAAAACTGAGCAATTTATTGGGGACTGTCTCCTTTTTTCACTGTGCTGTGACTATGAATGTAGCATATATATGCTGGGGTGGTATGTTTGACCCCAACTCAGTCGGTATGGGAGTGTTGCTTCCATGCAGAAATGTTTATTTAAATATTACTGGATGAGGCATAGAGGGAATTAAATACTTTCTGAACTGGGTATGACTGAGCAATGTTCCTCTGAAATATCCAGCACAAAACATTAATTGGGGAAGACAGAAAAAGTCTCTGTGATGTATTGGCTAAACAGTCATGAAAAACACTGCTGGATGCAAAAATAGAGGTGAAGAAGGAATTTTAAAGTCTGTCAAAACGTTTTACAACAGTGTAATACATATTATGATTTTCAGTTTTGTAAGGCATCTGCTGTGGCAGTGGTATGGGTGGGGTGGGGTGTTCAAATCTAAATGGCTTACAGGTCCTTAGCCTCAAGAATGGAAATATACTATCCTAAACACAGTAGATTTCTAGAGCTCATGCATACCGAACATCAAAGTGTTTTCAGGGGAAAAGACTGAGTAATGTCAAGTGAGTTTCATCACATCAAATAATGTAGACTATATGATCTGTTAAAAGAGAAGTTGTGTCCATTTTGACTAACAGCACAGCCAAGGGACACAGGCTTATTCAGCTGAAAAGTTTGTGCACATACCAGTAAAATGTTACAGTAAGAGGAGAACATGTAATGTTGCTGTAAATTTACTGATGCTTTAGCATGCATTTTGTTCAACATACTTCAACAGAGATGATCAGATGCTCAGTCAGAGGGAAGTTTTTCATCAAGTAGAATGCTTGTGGGAGAAAAAGATGGCTGCTGTACTGTAGACACTGCTATCCCTGGCTCTTGCAAAACCCTAAGTAAAACTACAATCCAGAACACAGAGGGAAGTCTGAAAACTGGAAATAAAATATAAAGATTCTCTTAAATATCTTATTTTCATATTTGAGTGGCTTTAATATACCTGAGGAACTAACTACA
Organism: Protopterus annectens; assembly: GCF_019279795.1. Lineage (NCBI taxonomy): Eukaryota > Metazoa > Chordata > Ceratodontiformes > Protopteridae > Protopterus > Protopterus annectens. The sequence goes on from NC_056728.1 coordinate 1,448,419,427, forward strand.
ATCAAGATTGTTAAGGATCTTTTAGCACCTTGGCAGACACGAGGTAATAACTGCCTTGCTTGTTAAACAAGAATACAGGAAATCAGCATAATGTCTAATGAAGAATCCAATATGGAAACATTAACTACAAATACAAAATCTTCAGTTTTTGCCTCTCCTGACAAAGATACCTTACCAAAAAGACATAGGACTACTAAACAACCAGAATCTACAAAAACAGGAACTAAAACTAAACCGGACCAACCTGCAGACCTAGAAGACATCAAATCAGCACTACAACCAATATACCAGGCGATACAAGAACTTACTCTGCAATTTAAATCTTTCAGAGATTCCTTCAACCAACTATCAACCAGAATCAAAAAATCAGAATCCAAAATGCTAGAAAATGAAATAAAAATTGACAATCTCCAACAGCGTGCAGAAATAAAAATTGACAATCTCCAACAGCATGCAAAGACTAACCTCAGACTTCTACAAGACATGCAATGCAAAATTATAGACCTAGAAACCCAGTCTCGCAGAAATAATATTATCATACATGGCATTCCTGAAACAGTTACACATCCAAACTTACGAACAACTGTCGAGCAAATTTTAAATATCTTAATTGAGGACCCTACTGTAACGAACAAGATTACCACAGAGAGAGCTTACTGTGCCCTTCAGAAAACACAGACATCTGACAAGCCAAGACCAGGACTGTTTTACTCAATACTATACTTAACACAAGATCTTCATCTGCAGATAAGGCAGGCAAGACAAATCCTCTCTCCGTTTTGCTGCTTCTTAATCAACAGGAAAATTATGTTCCAAATGAAATTCCTGAACACATTAATGTTCTCTTACAGGGAAATTAAATACTCTGCTGCCTCTCTTAATGAAGCAAAATAACTTTTTTACTCCCTTTTTCATGAAATACCTACCTTGGAACCAGCTCTAAATAATCATGGCCATTGCGACCTATGCGGCTGCCTCCATGTCTCCTCCTTGGGGGGAATTTTGTTACTGGCATACTTGCTTTGGGCCTACCTGATATCCAACTGTAAATCTGAGATTCAGTGGGAACCATTTAGAAGGCAAAAATCGTATTAATGTTTGTGGTCGGTCTGGATAGAATGTGACCAATGCCATCTATTTTCTTCCTGTTTAAGTGTTTCCCCCTACACATTTGGAAGCTCTGTCCTTAAAGACTTATTATTCAATGAAAGATTTCAGCATGGATGAACAAGGAGGAAAGCTCTATTCATCAGATTTGCTCATAGTAATGTAAACATAGGACAACATCATAGATAAACAAAATAAGATACTAAGCTCTCTAGTGGTTTGCTTTGTTAAAAATGAACAACAGAATCAGCAAGAATGTATGGCTTTTCCAGTTATAACTGCATTTTTAGCATCAGAATCATCAGAATCGATGGTATGATACATTGAACTTTGGTCAATAACTAATGGAATAATCTGATACTCAGAATTCACGATCTATGATTGCTTGCCTTATTATTGCTATCTTATGAAACAACATATCTAGCCTACAAGTTATAATGTTTACATTTAGAGTCCTCTGACAGTTGGCATGAAAGTTTTGCCATTAAAACCCTTCTCTGATCTGATCCAAGATGGTGGATGATCTGTAAACACATGAGCTTTGCTGCTCCTGACGTTACAATCTCTATCTGATTTTTTGCCAACCCATCATACAAGAAAAATGATCTAAAATAGTAGTGATCAAGAAAAGAAAGTAAGAGAAACACTTCTTCACTATTTCCTGGAAAAAAGGACTGTTTTACTCAATACTATACTTACTGAAACACAGGAGTCTGAGCCGCATGGTGTTTGCACTTCTCTGATACTGAGGCCTAAAAGGAAAAAAGCAGAACAGAAGGATCTTAAAATCTTGATAAACCTAAGCAGTTTTAATAACAACAGCAAAGAAAAAATGTAGAACAAAAAACAACCAGCAGCAACCAACACAAAGAAGTTTAATCCAAATCTCAAACGCTTGAGATTTGGATTAAACTTCTTTGTGCAGGTTGCCGCTGGTTGTTTTTTGTTCTAAGCAGTTTAAACAACTGAAATGTCTAACCAAGTGGATTTAATGGAAACTCAAACTTCTAAAACTAAACTGTCATTAATAGCATTGCTAAAAAAGGATAATTCCTCTATAAAATAGAAAACTAACAAGCTGCAACAGGACACCTTAAAAACTGCCCGTAGGTCAAAGCAAGACCAAGCTTTTTCTATTGATGAGCTCAAAATAGCCCTGCAGGCCTGCAACCTTTGCAATCTGAAGTTCAAGGCTTCTCACAAAAAAACTTGCCTCCTTTGGTAACAATTTAGACCAAATAATGTAACAGCTAGAACAGAATGAAGCAAAAACTATGGACAATGAAAAGAAAAGCAAGTCTTAAATCAATATATACAATCAAACACTAATATCATCAAGGAAATGCAACAGAAAATACTGGATCTAGAAGCAAGAAGCTGCAGGGATAATATTATAATATGAGGAATTCCTGAGACCTTTGAAAGCTCACAAATCCCCACAATTATTAAAGAAATCTTCAACTCACTACTCAGTAATAAAGAGCAGCTAAAAGATTTATTAAGGAAAGAGTTCACAGATCACTTAGAAGAGCTCAAACAGCAGAAATTCCAAGGCAAATATATGTGAGACTCTTAAATGTGGCACATGTTCAAATCATACTTAGAGCCTTCAAGTCAAAAACAAAAATTACCTGGATGGGCCACAAAATCACTGGTTCACAAGAGCTCCCCTTAGCAATCAAGGAGCAGCAGCAAAACCTTTCCAAATACTGTGCATAACTTGTTGAAAACAAAATCTGTTTTTAAATGAAACATCCAGCTGTTTTAATTTTCCACCATAATGGAGCCAAGATCCAGACTGAGATCCCTGAAAAGGCAAAATCCACTTTCCTTGGTCTCTACAAGTTCAATTCTGCAAAATAATATGTAATATGAGAGTTGCTAGTGTGAAGGAGCATAAATAAAACTGAATCAGCACAAACATCTCTATTATTTAATCTTGTTTAAAACAATTGTTCTTTAAAAGGTGGAAAATGGCTCTCTGTACCTGCCATTGCAACATTCCAATGCCCCAGATGTTCTCGCATGTCAGACGCAACATATTAACTCAACCTCTTTCCCCTTCCTGCATTCTCGTTTAATCTGTGCATCTGTCAGCAAAGGGAGAAGCATCTGTTTTGAATATTCATACCCTGTAGTGTAAACTGCTATATGTATCCTCCTTAACACTCAAAATGCCTGCCGTTGTGGCTAGAGGTAAGAAATACCTCCCTTTCATAGCATTGAGATGGGTGCATTAATAGGATAAGAGCTCTGGTTTTCTTTTTAACTATAAACTTTGACACTGGTTAACTGGTTAACATTAAACCTAAAAGTCAGCCTATCACATTTAAACAGTTGTAAATTGGTTAAATAAGTCCTTGAAAGCTCTTTTCGATTTAGGATAAATTCAAAGGTATATAGCTCATTGAAATGAAGTGGTTAAGTCAATATTGCTTTGCTATGATGTCATCAAGGTTTCCAGGAATTGGAGCACAGTTTTTGCAGTTCAATTGTAAAGCTCTGGGCAATATTGCTGTAGTCATCTCTGTTTTTCTTTGATACATGCTGAGTGGTTAACTTGGCGATGTTCCTCCATTTGTTGCAGTCTCCCTTGTGTGAGGGGAGAGTTGGAAATATAATGTCCATATTTTTTAAAAGAAAGAAAAAGGAAAGAGATTTATGAGTAGCCCTGAACAAGCCTGTATTAACTTTGTGTGCAACAATGGAAAGGTTGCCATGTTCCAACTGGTGTCTTTTTAAATCAACTTAGTTGCAGAAGGCTGTTAATGCCTTAGAACAAGTTACTTTAACAAGAGCATGTTAAAAAAAAGAAAATGGTCAGCTTTTAAATTCTAAACTATTTCTTCCATATGCCTTGTGATTCATAATCTACTTACTAACTGTTGAACTCTGACACTGGATGACTTTTGCATAGCACTATTGCTGTCTGTTCTTATACTTCTGGTGTTCTTTTTATTAGTTGTAAAAGTCCCTTAAGGGGCATCTTTCTACTGCAGCACGTAGAGTGAGTCAGGCGCAAACTTTTCCATATACATTATAACTTACTTGTGACTTAGTTTAGCAAATTTTATTAATACCAGTTGTAAATGTTTCAACTAGGTCATTTGATGTTATCATGCAGGTAAAGGATTAGATATAATTATTTTATTGATATTAGGGAGTAGTTAGGGACATGTGTAAAGATGATGATTGTTAACACTTGGAACAAGCAGTGGGTTTTTTTTTTTCTTTTATCCCTCTCTTATACTGTACTACCGGCTTAATGAAAAGCTTACATTGTGTACAAATTGCATTTAAGTTTCATATAATAATTCAGAGGGTTGGGTGGTAAGGCACCTGTTTTAGGATAAGGGGTATAGATGTCACTGTACTCAATAACTATGTTTCACATCTCAACGCGAATTGCTGCAAGGTGATGTTTTTTGCAAACACAATTTAAAAAAAGGGAAATCTAAAACATTGTAATGATTACAATTGATTCATGGAACATAAAAGGCCTTTAGGATAAAAAGAAAAGGAATTTAGTTATGCACCTTACATACCAAAGCAGAAGTAATATAACATACCTAAAAGAGACACAGATGATAAATGAGCTTTGGAATACTGATAGAAACAGAAAATGGGTGAAACATATTATAACTGCAGGCAATACTTCATCCTCTAAAGGGGTAGCTATCATAATTAATAATTTACTTCAAGGGGAATGCCTTCACTCAAAAAATGACCCTAATAGCAGATGTTAACTTGTTTGTTCGTATCCCAAATTAGAAAAACCTATATTATTTTTAAACATTTATGGACCCTGTTTTATAGGTTCATAGGTTGGTACTAGGCTATCGGCCCTAGGGCCTATACAAGCCTAGCCATAACAATTCCCTGGATATTTCTTTCCACAATATTTTCTTCCCTGGACCCTTGTCTAGCAGGGTGACTGACATGATCTCCGGGGTGAACTTCCTTTCTCCCATTCATTCATCAAGGTTCCTTTTGAAGAGGGCCAAGGATATACCCTGCTTGACATGTATGGGCAGTCTATTCCAGAGTATGGGGAGTCTCTAGCCAGGAACCTATCCCTCCAGCATGTTTTGTTTATTGTGATGACAAGGTTTAGATCCCTGGAGCGTGTGGCTCTGAGGGATTGGGATTTCTTTAAGTGTAGTATGTCCAAAAGTATGTTAAGCAAAGATCACCTCTGAGTTGACGATATGCCACAGAGTATAGCTGGAGTTTTTTTAGATGGTCAGCATATGGCATCTGCTTTAGGCCTGTGATTCTTTTAGAGAGGTATTTCTGCGGCCTTTCCATCTGTTGCAGATGCCTTGTGAGGTACATACCAAATGGGGCATTGTACTTTATAATGGATCTAATGAGGGATGAGTACAGTGGAACAATGACCTCCTTTTTTCTGGATGAAAAGCCCTTAGTGATGAGGTGTGCCACATAGATGGATTTCCTGACTGTTGGGGTGATGTGGTTATCAATGGTGAGACCACTGTCCACCTGTGTCCCTAAGTCTCTCATCACACTTTCGGTGTTTATGTGGTAATTCATGGGTACATGTTTTTTCCCAAAGGTGATAACTATACATTTCTTGGCATTAAGCTTGAGCCCATGGCTCTGGCACCAAGTATCTGTTTCTGTAAGACCCTTTTGTAGAATATCTACATCATATGGGGATTCAATAAGGGCTCCCAGTTTGCAGTCATCTGTGAACTTTGTTAGCCAGAGTCCCTTAGTGTTGGCCTGTACTTCAGAGAAGTAGATGCCAAACAAGAACGGTCTCAGGACTGAACTCTGAGGTACTCCACTTTTCACTTGTCTGGAGCTGGATTTGGAGTTGGCTACTTTTACAGTCTGTGTTCTGTCAGTAAGCCAGTTGGCAACCCATTGAGTGATGTAGGGATTTATGCCCAGCTTAGTACATTTATCTATGATTCCAGAGTGGGGGATGGTGTCAAAGGCCTTGGCGAGGTACAGATAGGCTGTGTGGACTGCCTTACCCTTGTCCACACCTCTTGAGACTGATTCAAAGAAGTCAATCAGGTTCAGAAGACAAGATCAGCCCTTCATGAACCCAAACTTGGTGGGGTCCAGTGTTTGAAGGTTGCCAATGTCTTTGTTTATAGGTTCCATGATAATGCGTTCCATGCCATTGCAGATCAGGCTCATCAGACTGATGGGATGATAGTTCCCGGGATCCAAGGTGGATCCCCCCTTGTGGAGTGGGATAATCGTAGCTGTGCGCCACTCAGTGGGCATGAAACCTGAGGTGAGGCTATGATTAATCATGACACTTAGGTGAGGTTCCAGTTCGTTTTGTAGTTCATGTAGTACACAGCCCGGGATGTCATCTGGTCCCATGGATGCTGTATTCTTAGCTTTGAAGAGTGCAGTTTCTACCTGTGTGGCCGTGATTACTGGAATTTGGCAATCTTTTGGTATTGAGATGGGCCCTTTAGTGGGTGAGAGGGGGGTGAAGTTAGCACTAAATAATCAACAACTATTTATTTTGTGAAATCTTTAATATTTTGTCAAAGTACCAGAACCATTATTATATCATAGGGGGAGATTGGAATGCTCTAATTAATGCAGGTAAAGACAGATCACATAAGGAAGTCAGACAACCACAACAAACTACACTAGCGCTAGAGGAACTATTAAACACCTTTGAAGTGGCTGACCCCTATACAATTTACCAACATGACAGGTCAATTAACAGATTCACTTCTTTTCTCAGCAAGACATAAATCTTGGTCAAGAATTGATGCTTTTGTAATATCACAAACTCTAACCCATTACAAGATTGGGTCTATACCATATGAGCGAATCACACAAATTGCAAACGCTCATAATATCAAACATACCGGACCTTGAACTTCCTATTCCCCCACTCTGAGATCTCACTGCAGTAAGGAAAGGGCAAATATCCCATTCTTCACTGTACTGTGATCGCAGAAAAAGCACTTTGAGATCCGGTACATTCAATATTTTGAGCATTCATAATTTGTACGATTTGCTCATATAATATAGACCCTACAAGATTGGCTACTACTTACATCCTAGATCTAACTCTGATCATTCTAAAATATATATTACTATCAATATCTCTAGACTTGACTCAATGTCCACCTATTTTAACAACTGGACTTTAAACTCAAATATTATTCAAAAAGAAGAGGTGCTGCTAGAAATTAATATTTTTTGCCCAGCTTGATAAATATCTCACATTAAGTCAAATCCCACACGATATACAATGGGCAGCAACAAAGGCTGTTATCAGAGGTTTCATTTCCAAAAATATTCATGGTATAAAAAAATGTTACAATGACACTAAAACCAAAACTGGATAAACAATTAAAGGAAACTGAACAAAGACTTCATGATAATTTCTCCAAAGATCTGGAAGAAAGCATGACAGACCATGACAGACTTACAAAAACAACAATACAATTTATACCTTAAAAATCTCTCATATACAGAACTCAAACTGCTTCATAATCATTCAGAATGAGCACAAATTCCCTCCAAAATATTTGCCAGGTTAATAAGTATTAAAAATGGGCCTCCAAAATTAATGAAATAAAGTATGAAGGGAAGTTAAGGCATAGTGAGTATGACATCATAAATTCATTTGAAGAAATATACAGAAATTTATATAACCTTCCAAATCAAGAATCCACAAAACAGTTTCATGATTTGATTGATAATTTAAAATTCCCTCAGTTAAATGACTCCCAAAAAGATTTTCTAAAATTCACCTTTAAACCAGAAGAAATAAAATTAGCCATGAACAATTTTAAAATCGGCAAGGCCCAAGGCCCTGAAGGTTTCACTGCAGAATTTTACAAAAAATTCTGCGAACAAGTTTCCAAAATCTTGCTAAGAATTTTTAACTATATTATCTTGTTTGGTGTAACTGATCCATATCTGAACAATTCGAGAACTATTTTAATTCTTAAACCAGACTCCGATCCCATAAACCCTAACAGCTAAAGACCAATTGCCCTTATTAATACTGAACTTAAAATCCTAGCTCATGTTAGAGCAAATGGACTAAAAAAGATATTTCCTCCATATAGTATCTCAGGAATAACTTGGCTTTATGCAAAACAGGCAGATTTATGACAATACCTTACTTTTAGATACCATAATTAAGTTGTTGGCTAAAGATAAAAACCCAAATATGTGTTAACTGTTGATGCTTATAAAGCTTTTGATAGGTTTGACTTAAATTTCTTATTTGATATCTTACTTTGTTTTGGGATTCCACAGGTATTTATACATTTTATAAAAGTACTCTATCAAAAAGCTTCTACTACATTATATATTAACAAAATTAAATCTAACCCCATTAAAATATCTAACGGGACAAGGCAAGGATGCCTCCTTTCACCCTATCTTTTTAATCTTTATCTGGAGCCTTTACTTCTATTTCCATCCCAAAAAAGTATCACCACATACCTAAAGTTTGAAATGTTAACTTTATATACATAGTTTTTACTGATGACCTCAACTTATATTTTGAGGTCCCAAATACTGATCTCCATAAATTATTTAAATCAATAAATACATATTCCAGCATATCAAATTATAATATTAATCCCAATAAATCTTATCTATTCCCTATAAATCCTCTAGGCCACAAAGAGTTTTGTTTTCCTGACAGTGAAATAAAAATTAAATGTCACTTAAAATACCTAGGTATAAATCATACCCACACTCATAATGAAATGCTGAAAGCAAATCTGCATTTTACATGGTCAGTTATAAAATGAGACATTACAAGGTGGAGAAGCATTAATTTATCTCTCTTATCAAACACTAGCATCATCAGAATGAATATTTTACCCAGAAAAAAAATTTCAACTAAATTCCCTTTTTTTAACCATTCCCCTAAAATTCTTTATAATGATGGAAAAGGATCTCTCAAAGTTTATCTGGTATCCAAAATCTATAAGAATTAAATATGATAAACTCAAACTACAAAAGACAAAGGAGGTCTGAGACTGCCAGATTTAAAACTTTACTATAGTATCATATGTTCTTGTAGATTGGTTCAGATAGCCAATTATGATCCAAATCTAGGAAGATGGCAACCTCAGTGGATCAAACTATGATCCAGTCTGACCAAGTCTCTTAATATTAATTCTAAATGTCTCCCATTTCTAAACCTTAAAAACTGCAACTCATTAAAACTCCATCCTTTAATCAAACATAAGATTCTCATATTTCAGAACTTGATAAAATCACTTCAACTGACTAATACTTTTAAATCTATACACCCCCTTCACCTAAATACCAATCTAAAACTTAATAATCAACCAATAAATTTAGCAAACTATCCTTTAATAAAATACATAATTGTTTGAGACTTATATAAATTGAACAAGTCTAATTTACTTGAAATAAGAGAAAAGCTGGGTACTCCAAAAAATATATTGAGTCAGGCCACTTATGAGGCTTATAAAGGCCAGAGTCTCTACTGCAAAGGTCGAAGAGCAAGACATAAAAGTTGCCTACTTGATAATAAAAGTTTTGTCCTATAAGAATAAAATGATTTCTAAAGCATACAAGTTAATCACAGTAATAAAAACCCAAAACAACCTCTTATTTTTAGCCTATTGGCAAGAGCAAAATCAAAGTATAACAACACAGGAAAAAATATTAGCTATTAAAAACACACTCAAGCTAACTCCTTTCAAAAGTTTAATATTTATACCCAGATTATGATAAACAATAATGCTTACTACAAACCATCTGTTCTAAACAAATTTAATGCTAAATACTCATCAATCTGCCCTTTCTGCCCTAATGAAAAAGGGACATATTACACATATATTGGAGCTGGTGCTCGCTAAGGGTCAAACTTGAAAGAATGGAGTACAAAAAAAAATCTACTTTTTTGTGGGAAACAGCAATCCTACATATCACTCCAGGCAAACTACCAAACATAATTAAACACATCCTTATAACAATGTGTGCCCTTATCAAGTATTACATAGCCAAAAATTGGATTGATAAATCTAAGATCTTCTGGGAAGACTTCAAAAAACTAGCTGTTAAATTCATATCCTCACATAAATTCGCAAATCCACAAAAATATGCTTACTTTCAAAAATATTGGGGTTATCTGCTAGATACAATATTAAGACTAAAGTAAATTCCTTTGCTCCTTTACTACTCCCAAGTAGTCATTGCATAATATTACAGTAGCACCTTAAACTTACTTTTCTAGCCATCTCCTCAGACCATCCTAACATAAATTTCACTACTATGAAGACCCTAAACAATTGCAAAGTAATTTACTCATGTCTTCCCTTCCTATCTTCTTCACATGCTTTGACGGAAGGTTTATTTTTTTTGCTTTATCATAAGGACTTAACTCCACATCAGTTGAGAAGCTGTGACTTTTAGTAGAGCGACATCTAATACACATAGCTGTATATAGGTTTTTAGTTTTAAGATATAGATGTTGTACTTAAGTAATTAGGTTTTTTGTTAGACTTACTTCACATTAACATCATTATGGATGCCCACGCCTAGTGTATGTATCTTTGGAAATGAAATAGTTGTTACACTTTAAAGTTTTTGAACATAATTTATTTCACCAGTAGTTTTATCTTGTTATACCTCTACTATCTAAATTGCATTATGGTGTATACAAAAGCTTATTTTGTTTCTTCTTTCATTGTTTAGCTGGTGTTTTACATATAACCAGTTCAACACAGTAATTGTCACATTATAATTGTGTTACAAGTGTTTAGATATGTATCCATACCATATCAATTATGTTTTTCTATTGTTTTAAATGTCTTTTTGTGCATTCAAAACTCAATAAAAAGTTTTTTGAAAAAAAAAAACTTTCTCCGATTTGATTTTCTTTCCTTATGTGGAAATTTAAGATGGCCAATTCTTATGATATGCAGAAAATTCATGTGGATGTGTTTAAATATAATGAACATAACTACAAGAAAAAAGTTTTTAACTGCATGATTTTACTGTGAATCTGCTTGAGGTGTGCTAAGATTAATGCTGAAGCAAACTTGAAAAATAGCTGTAAAAACAAAAAAAATAATTACTATAGCCTCATTTGATTTGTATTTTATAGCCTTGATAATCATTTTTTTATATTATTAAATTAAATTATTATTAAAATAAAAATGCTAACATTGGATTGATAAACTTATCTTGAAGTATGTTGGATTAGAAATATTATGTACTATATTTTGATTTACCTAAGGATATAACTACATGGGGGGAATGGATTTCATTCATAAAGAGATGGCTTATGTTTCTGACTTTTGGAGCTAAACATTCCATGACAGTTAATCTCTTAAACTCTAAATAGCAGTTAAATATTTTAAAGTTTTATTGTTTCATTCCTTAAAAAAATCTTAAATACTCTTGGAACTTGTTGGTTACCAGATTGGCTTATGACAATACCTGAAATGTGTCTGGAATTTAATAACTCTGTGTTTCATATATAATTATCAGTACCTATAACATCTCTGGATGAGACTGTATTATTTACACTTTCTGGTTGTTACTGTTCTCTCCTTTCTTTATTTATGACACTCATTCATTAAATTAAAAATACTATAACATGCTACTATAAAAAGTTAATACTGTCTATGTGGGGCGAAACTAAAACCTATCCTAAGTTTGGATAGAACCTGAAATCTTTAAAACTCTGTAAATGCTATTTGTCCTATATTGTTAAGTAATAGGTTCATAGGTTCATAGGTTCATAGGTTTATACCAGGCTAACTGCCCTAGGGCATTTATAAGCCTAGCCCAAAGTTATGTGGCTTACGCCGCCCCTTATGTTAGAAATACTGTGCCCATTAGTTTGTTGTGCCTCTGTCCAATAGTGACACAGAGATGATTCCCGGGGTAAACCTATGATCTCCCATCCACCGGTCAAGATTTCTCTTGAACAGAGCCAGCGAGGTGCTCTGCCTCACATGGACCGGGATTTTATTCCACAGCATGGGGAGTCTCTGGGTGAAAAATCTATCCCTCCAGCATGTCCTATTTATATCCGTGCTAAGGTTTAAGTCTCTTGCTCTAGTGGTTTTGGTGGATTTGGATATTTTGAGGTGGAGCATGTCCATTAATTCCGGGTTGGTCATGGCCTTGTATGTCAGGCACAGGTCACCTCTGAGCAGACGGTATGCAATTGAATAGAGTTGGAGTTTCTTCAGTCTGGCAGCATATGACAGGTTTTGGAGTCCCTTTATCCTTTTGGTGAGGAACTTTTGGGGTCTCTCCAATTGCTGCAGGTGTCGGGTGAGATACATCCTGAATGGGGCATTGTACTCGATCATTGGTCTGATAAGTGAAGAGTACAGGGGAACAATGACCTCACTTCATCTGGATGTGAATCCCTTCATGATCAGGTGGGCAATGTAGAAGGTCTTTCGAACCACTTTAGCAACGTGAGCGTCAAACGAGAGGCCACTGTCAACCTGGGTCCCCAGGTCCCTGATAACCTCTTCTGTGCTTAGTGGGTTGCCACCTATATGGTAGCTTGCGGTTACCTTGTTTTTTCTGAAGGGTATGACTATACACTTTTTTGCGTTTAACTTCAGGCCATGGCTCTGGCACCAGCTATCAGTTTCCATGAGACCCCTCTGAAGGATGTCTGTGTCCGATGTACTATCCACTATGGCACCCAGTTTGCAGTCATCCGCAAACTTTGTCAGCCATAGTCCTCCTATGTTTGCCTGTACTTCTGAGAAGTAGATGCCGAACAATAGGGGGCCAAGGACTGAGCCCTGTGGGACTCCACTTGTAACCGGCTTGGAGTCTGACATGGCTCCAGCAACTCTAACCCTGTTCTGTCCTTTAGCCAGTTTGCAACCCATCTTGTGACATATGGGTTTACATTTAAGCTGGTAAGTTTCTCTATAATACCCGAGTGGGGTATTGTGTCGAAAGCTTTTGCAAGGTCAAGGTAGGTTGTATGGACTGCCTTTCCCTCATCAATGGCCTTGGTGACTGTTTCGAAGAAGTCGACCAAGCTCAAAAGGCAAGATCTGCCCTTGACAAAGCCAAACTGGGTTGGGTCCAAGGTCTGCAAGTCCCCTATGTCCTTGTTTATGAGTTCCATTATGATCCTCTCGATAGCTTTGCAGACCAGGCTTACATTTAAGCTGGTATCATCAATGGCCTTGGTGACTGTTTCGAAGAAGTCGACCAAGCTCAAAAGGCAAGATCTGCCCTTGACAAAGCCAAACTGGGTTGGGTCCAAGGTCTGCAAGTCCCCTATGTCCTTGTTTATGAGTTCCATTATGATCCTCTCGATAGCTTTGCAGACCAGGCTTGTTAAGCTTATGGGGCGGTAATTACCAGGGTCCATAGAGGCACCGCCTTTGTGGAGTGGGACCACAGTTGCCGTACGCCACTCCTTGGGCACATATCCTGTGGTGAGGCTAAGATTAAACAGCTGCCTTATGTGCGGGTTTAGTTCTTCATTGAGTTCATGTAGCACACAGCCGGGGACCCCATCCGGTCCCATTGATGCTGTGTTTTTAGCTTTAGAGAGAGCAGCTTTCACCTGTGCATTTGAGATGTCTGGGAGGCTACTCTCAGTTGGGATAGTTATCTCTCCTTTTGGGGGGGAGAGGGGGTGAAGTTTGTGCTGAACCTGTCTGCCAGTATGTTGGCAATGTCTGTGGGTTCAGTGATTTTTGTATAATTTTGGACTAATTCTGAGCATATCTGGGAGTTTCCACCCAGGTTTCTGACATAGCTGAAGAAGGCCTTATGATTGTCTTTTGAATCTATGGCAATTTTTCTCTCAAAGTTGGCCTTGGATGATTTTATGAGGGATCGTAGTTTCTTGCTAGTGTTGATCAAAGATGCCTTCCCTTTTTGGGATTTTGCTCTATCATGTAATAGCTTTCTCCTCTTATTGTAAAGTTTGTTTATGGCTGGGGTCCACCAGACTGGACGTTTGCCCTTGGTGGAAAGAGTCTTGGTTTTATTTGGGATTGCCTGATCCATGCAATCCTGAAGGTGTTCATAGAAGGCATTTGTAAGGGCTTCCGCAGCTTGGGTTGTGATTTCCATTGGCTCAGGGGCCTTGAAGGATACCACACCTGTCTTGAGTAGTGTGAAGTTTGCTTTAGAGAAGTTCTTCACTGTGGTCTTTTTTGTTTGGGGTGGGGGCGGGATGTGGATTTCTAGTGAGATTATTTTATGATCTGATATCACCAATGAGGGATATACTTCAGGTGTGGAGCATTTTGTCCCCATGTTCGTGATGATGAGATCTAGTATATTTTCTCCTCTTGTGGGGACGGTGACTAGTTGTTCCATGGCATTTGAATTTATGAACTCCAGGAACCTTTGGGCTAGAAAGTTTGGGCTTGAGTAATGTTCCCAGTCTATATTCGGGTAGTTGAAGTCACCCAATATGATGGTGTTTGGTGATACATTTATACCCTCCAGTGTCTTCAGGAAGGCTGTGTGGGTTTCCTGAGATTGAGAGGGTGGCCTGTAGCATGCTACAAATAGTAGAGCAGTTTTGCCTATGGTTAATTGCACCTGGATGGTTTCTGATGCTTCGTGCATAGCCACCAACCTGGAGGTGTGGGTATCCTTGATGAATATGAATACACCCCCTCCTTTTGTGGTGTGGTCCGGGTTTTGGGGCCAGAACGCATGATATGAGATGAAACCTGATAGTGCCGGGGTGCTCTCAGGAGCCTTGAACCAGGTTTCAGTCACAGCACAGACATCGATGTTCTCCATACTGAGAAGGGCCTCAAGTGCGTGCATTTTGAGATTTAGACTTCTGGCATTGAGCAGCATTACCCTTAGTTTCTTCACGTTTTTGTTTTCTAGGGTGGTAGGTTTAGAATTTGAGCCTTGCCTAAAAAAGGCACTATGGGGGTGGCAAGAGCCTTAGCCAATATCTGGAATCCCAGGGGTGAAAGGTGCAAGCCGTCCCTTGCGAAGCAGCATGGCTTGTCGAACATGTCATCCCAGGCAGACAGGCACTGGATCCCCTTTGAATGACACCAGAAATTAAGCCAATTGTTAAAGCTGATCATCTTGTCACTATATTGTGGCATCATTCTTGGTGAAGGAAGGATACTGCTCAGGGTCAGGGTCATACCTGCCTGGGCTACATAATCAGAGAGCTCCTCTATGTCTCTTTTCATGTAGTCCAGGGAGGTACGTCTCAGGTCGTTCACACCAGCATGGACAATGACTGTGTCATACTTGTACTTGCCGTGGAGTGACCTGAGTGCTTGTGTTATGTGGCGGATTCTAGCGCCCGATAGGCAGCTTACCGTGACCATCTCCTTGTTCAGCCTGGTGAGTGGGACGTCAGTGTGTCTGACTATGGAGTCACCTATGACAAGTATGTTTGGTGTTGTATTTGGCCTTAAGGGCAGTGACTGCTTTGCACACTGATTTTGTTGTTTATGTGTTGTTTGTGTGGTGTATTGAGTTTGCAGTTGCTTGGGTGTCTGCTTTGGAGGCCTCTGCTGTTTAGGTAAATTTTACTCAGAGCCTCCAGTATGTCTTAGTGTGTTTATGTGTTTGATTCAGTGGTGTGGTTGAGTTATGTGAGACTGGTATTGTGGTGTGTGTAGTTGCCTTCTCCTCCTGCCTGGTCTTGCCAGTCCTGAGTTGAGAGAGCTCAGCCTCCAGTTTGGCTAAATAGCTGCATCTCTCGCAAGTGTTAGTGTTACGTGGGAGGAGGAGAGGGTTGTCCGTGTACATGAGGCAATTGTAACATTGTCTCAGAATTCCGAGATTTACCAACTGGGCAGGAGAGGATGCCAGCATCTGACCCTTCGACATGCTAGACAGATTTATGAGTTGGTATGAGACAGAAAAGTAGTGGGCTTAGCAGGGAAGTGGGCACTCCTGGGGGGTTTTGCTAGTGAGAGATTTGTATAATATAGGAGTGCTTGACCTGCAAAGAGAATGCTTATAAGACAAGGGATATGCTTATAAGACAAGTGCTGAACTTTTTGAGAAGAAAAACCAATTTGGAACAAGTGCTGCACTTTTTAGTGAAGGTGTAAACTGTTTAGGTTCCTAACAGAGCAGTTCTAAGGGAAAAATTGAAGAACAGACTTTCTGGAGCCAGAAAGAGTTTAACCGGCGCTGCCTGATGCTGCTCTAGTGGCAACTCCACGCTAAATCGCGCTAAAGCATGTTAAAGCGTGCTTGATAGCAGGGGCTGGAAAGAAGCAGGAATAGACCCAAAACGGACAATAAAACTACAGTTTCAAGTCAGTAACCACCTCTACGGGGGGCAGGGAATCTGCTCAATGTTATTCACTGCCACTGATCAACAGAGAGACTTTCCTTTAGCCCAAGCAAAAATGGCCTCACAGAAACTTTCAAATAGTTCAGGAACAGCAAGCCTGTAACTGAACTTTTTTAACTCTCAGAAAAGTGGGAAAAAAGGAAGATTTTTTTTTGTTTTTTTCAGAGATAGCAGAGGTTCACAAGTAATATCAAGTTATAACAGTGCAGTAAATGACCCCACACAAGAGTGCTAGGTCAAGGACAGAAAATATGCAAGTTTTAAGAAAAAAACGATTTAAAATTAAGTGCAAACAGGAAATTCAGCAAACAGCTTTTGGTTGTGCTCTAAATACAGCTACTAATACAGAAATCAAGTTTAACAAGCCAGCAAATGCTCAAGCTAGGCAGCTATGCAGAAAAACTTAGCAAATAAACAGGGAAAAAATACTTAAAATCTCAAAAGTGGCTCCTTCTTCTCTCAGCGTTTTTTCCTCTTGGAGGGTGCTTCACCAACAGCCAACAAGCCTGAAAAGATGCCCAAACCATGAGGCAACTAGGTTTTAAGAGAGGAAGATGAAGGAGTTTTGGAAATGACCCTAGTGGCCAATAAAACTACAGTTTCAAGTCAGTAACCACCTCTACGGGGGGCAGGGAAGCTGCTCAATGTTATTCACTGCCACTGATCAACAGAGAGACTTTCCTTTAGCCCAAGCAAAAATGGCCTCACAGAAACTTTCAAATAGTTCAGGAACAGCAAGCCTGTAACTGAACTTTTTTAACTCTCAGAAAAAGAGGGAAAAAAGCAAGATTTTTTTTTTTTTTTCAGAGATAGCAGAGGTTCACAAGTAATATCAAGTTATAACAGTGCAGTAAATGACCCCACACAAGAGTGCTAGGTCAAGGACAGAAAATATGCAAGTTTTAAGAAAAAAACGATTTAAAATTAAGTGCAAACAGGAAATTCAGCAAACAGCTTTTGGTTGTGTTTTAAATACAGCTACTAATACAGAAATCAAGTTTAACAAGCCAGCAAATGCTCAAGCTAGGCAGCTATGTAGAAAAACTTAGCAAATAAACAGAGAAAAAATACTTAAAATCTCAAAAGTGGCTCCCTTCTTCTCTCAGCATTTTTTCCTCTTGGAGGGTGCTTCACCAACAGCCAACAAACCTGAAAAGACACCCAAACCACGAGGCAACTAGGTTTTAAGAGAGGAAGATGAAGGAGTTTTGGAAATTACCCCTAGTGGCCAATAAAACTACAGTTTCAAGTCAGTAACCACCTCTACGGGGGGCAGGGAAGCTGCTCAATGTTATTCACTGCCACTGATCAACAGAGAGACTTTCCTTTAGCCCAAGCAAAAATGGCCTCACAGAAACTTTCAAATAGTTCAGGAACAGCAAGCCTGTAACTGAACTTTTTTAACTCTCAGAAAAGTGGGAAAAAAGCAAGATTTTTTTTTTTTTGTTTTTTCAGAGATAGCACAGGTTCACAAGTAATATCAAGTTATAAAAGTGCAGTAAATGACCCCACACAAGAGTGCTAGGTCAAGGACAGAAAATATGCAAGTTTTAAGAAAAAAACGATTTAAAATTAAGTGCAAACAGGAAATTCAGCAAACAGCTTTTTGTTGTGCTCTAAATACAGCTACTAATACAGAAATCAAGTTTAACAAGCCAGCAAATGCTCAAGCTAGGCAGCTATGCAGAAAAACTTAGCAAATATACAGAGAAAAAAATACTTAAAATCTCAAAAGTGGCTCCCTTCTTCTCTCAGCATTTTTTCCTCTTGGTGGGTGCTTCCCCAACAGCGAATAAGCCTGAAAAGATGCCCAAACCACGAGGCAACTAGGTTTTAAGAGAGGAAGATGAAGGAGTTTTGGAAATGACCCCTAGTGGCCAATAAAACTACAGTTTCAAGTCAGTGACCACCTCTACGGGGGGCAGGGAAGCTGCTCAATGTTATTCACTGTCACTGATCAACAGAGAGACTTTCCTTTGGCCCAAGCAAAAATGGCCTCACAGAAACTTTCAAATAGTTCAGGAACAGCAAGCCTGTAACTGAACATTTTTAACTCTCAGAAAAGTGGGAAAAAAGCAAGATTTTTTTTTGTTTTTGTTTTTTTCAGAGATAGCAGAGGTTCACAAGTAATATCAAGTTATAACAGTGCAGTAAATGACCCCACACAAGAGTGCTAGGTCAAGGACAGAAAATATGCAAGTTTTAAGAAAAAAAACGATTTAAAATTAAGTGCAAACATGAAATTCAGCAAACAGCTTTTGGTTGTGCTCTAATCTAAGACAAAACCAGATTGCTGGTATCTTGTAGCTTTTGAAAGTAATTATATAGTATTTTACCTATCTTTGTTAATTTATAAAGATATTTCTATATAATGTAGGGCTAGGGGTATTTAGTAGTTGTAGGAAAGGGTGCTGGTATGTTTTTTTCTATTTTTTATATAATTTCTCTAAAGGGGAAGTTAACATGACAATACCACATACAAATTGTTATTGTTTTGATACCTTTAGACAGTTTCTGTTTCTTAAAACAATCCATCTCATCTTTCCCCTTCTTTCTTGGCCCAGAGAGTTAGTGGATAGGCACAGGGATAGGCCAAGAAAGATTAGGTGTCATTCAACCAAATACCATATCAAGCTTCTTATATACACTAAAACTAACCCCATATGCTACCATATTTTAGTGATAACATTTACTTATGAAAGCAATGTGGGAGATTGAATCCTGGAATGTTAAGGGATCCAAACAAGGGACAATAGGAATATCTTTCTACATCTTGCTTTTAAATCATAAGCAAACATAATTCTAATTCAAGAATCCCACCTGACAGTAGACCAGTGGGCAAAGATTGAAGAAAAATGGATCAAAAAAGTTATCTCATCAGGCAAGAAAACAAATAATTTGGGGTGGCCATAATAATGAAAAAGTCTTTCCAAGATAGTATAATAAAATATGATGCAGAAACATATGGAAGATGGTGTTATATATTATGTAAAAACTCTTCTAGAAAGAAACATATCTTAATGTTTAGTATCCATGCTCCCTGTATCAATCAACAGTACTTTTTTATGTCTCTATGCAACACATTATCTGCATATAAAGACCTCTATATAATTGTAGAGGGTGACTGGAATGCATACCAGGACCCCTCTTCTGATAGATCTAACCACAACAAACCATACAATAAACAAATTACTATTGCATTAGCTGAACTTAAACATGATTTTAAACTTTTTGATCCTTATAAGCACAACAATAAGGACAACATTCATGAAAAATATACATATTACTCTCAATGCCATAAAATGTGGTCCAGAATAGACTTTTTTCTAATCTCCAACTTACTTTTAAACATGAGCACAAAATGTTATATTATTCCTAGATTCTTTTTGGATCACTCAAAAATATCATTACATATAAATTTGATGGACAAATACAAACCTAAAACAAGGACTATATAATTGGGCCATAATTGGGCCCTTAACCCCAATCCCTTACAGAAGAAAGACGTCATTGATGAGATCAACCTATATTTAAAGGAGTTATTGGAAATGATCCTGACCTCTCACCTCCTGGCTGATATTGAATGGGCTGCTACCAAATCTCAAATAAGGGGCCTCCTTATTAGTAAAGCAACATTTTATAATAAACTCCGGAATAGAGAAGAAAGAACTAGAATTAGAACTACAAAAGGATTTTAATAAAAAAAAAAAAAAAAAAAAAAAAAAAACTGAGGAACAATTATTAAAACTTCAGAAAGATCTTTACTTATTGAATGCCAAAAACCTGTCAGTCTATGAATCAATAAGCCTGGCAAAATATGCTGCGGGAACACAAACCCTATCTAAAGCCTTAGCTAGACTAATTTCCCTGTGAAAATCTATGCCTACTACCTCTGAAATATATTACACAGATAAGATTTATTGCTTTAATACTGATATTATAAAATTATTTGAAAAAAATATACATGGAGAGCTACGGGGAACAAACCCTTCCTAATCTAGAACAAGAAAGAACCCTCTTTTTCCAAAGACTGCTTTTCTCCAAATTTGACTCTAATCAAAAGAAAATATTATCAGCCCCTATTTCTCAGCAGGAAATTATTAATACAATAAAGAATTTAAAGTCCAATAAGGCAGCAAGGCCCGGATGGCTTTACGACAGAATTTTATAAAGCCTTTTCTCCATTAATTGCTAAAATATTATTAAGATTGTTCAACTATATTATTAATAACAATATAAATTATATTCTTTTTTAATTCTTCAAAAACTGTCTTCACCCTAAAGGATCATGCACACCCCAAGGATCCTAAGAGTTATAGACCCATCTCCTTAATTAATCTCAACATCAAAATTCTCGCATCAATACTTTCTAATAGCCTAACATCGATAATAACTCACATTATCTCACCTGAACAATCTGGATTTACCCCTTATAGACATACCAGTGATAATACCCTTACTCTTGAAGCACTAATCACATTCACACAATACAAGAAAAAACAAGTCTTTGCACTTGTAGTGGATCCTTATAAGGATTTTGACAGACTTAACATAAGCTTTCTTTTATCAACACTACCCTATTTTGGTTTTCCACCTAACTTTATCCAAATAATCAAAACACTATATGACAAATCTTATACTATCCTTTATATAAATAAACATTTATCAAATAAAATTATCAAAAATGGAACAAGACAGGGTTGCCCATTATCCTTGTACCCCTTCAACCTCTATCTTGAACCCTCTGCTTATTAAACAGTGTACCTACCACAGCCCTCCAATGCTCTTCAACTCCAAAATATTTCTCTGACAGCCTTTGCTAATGACCTAAACTTATAGTTCACCTTGTCAAGCTCAGACATTTACAACTATTGATCATTTCTCAAAGTTATCTAATTATAAACTTAACCTAGATAAAACCATAATTTTTCTATTAAACTCCCATAAATTACTATATTTATACCTCTACCAAAATACAATTAAAATAAAACAACTTACTAAATACCTCGAGATTACATTCTTCCTAAATAAAGGGGAGTTCTATCAGAATAACATCTTGAAGAAAAGGCAAAATATAATGCAAGACTGTAACAGATGGACAAACCTGAAATTACCCTTTATGTCTAAAGTTGTGATTGTCAAGATGAACATACGACCTAGATTATTTTATATATTCAAGTCCTCTCAAGTGATAATCTTCAACAAATTCTGCAATAGTCTACACAAATTTCTGGCCAAATTTGTATGGTCCCCAAATCTGTTAGGATAGCATATAGTAAGTTAATACAACTGAAATCTAATGGGGGGATTAACCTACCAGATTTCAGATTATATTTTGATATTATTAATAGTAGCAGGATAATACAAATCACTGAATATAATCTGACAAATATCACATGGACACCTATATGGTTGAATCAATATTATAAATATGTAAAATCACTTAATTTCAACCCAAAGCACCCCCCTTCCTTCATAAAAGGGAATTATTGTCTTATAAGATAATCAATCCTATAAACTATTTTATAACTAACCTGCAAAAACTCTTTCCTTCTCTAAACCTATCTATAGCTACGGAGACTTTGCAAAACATGTACCTTAAGCCAAATTTGAAAATTAACAACTGTATGCTTAGTTTAAATAATTTCCCACTACTAAAAAGTAAACAAATTCTAGATTTTCTGCCCTTCTGTGATCATACCATCACAGAAATTAGGGAACAACTTAAGCTACCTAAAAGTTATACCATCATCCTAAGGCAAATTAAAGAATTATGTTATTGCTTTCTCTCCAAAGATAACTTGTTAATGAAGGACATTGAAACATGCAACTTCCTTTGGAAACTGATGCTATCAAGGAAAAAAATGATATCAAATACATATAACTTAATAACTACTATTAAACACCAAAATAATATCCTCTTTGCTAAGTATTGGCTTAAAATAAATCCTTCAATTTCGGAACAACGTTCAATTACTTTAACCTCCAAGGTACTTCCTTTGAAGGAACTGGTATACAAACAACTCATGATGCTTAATAATGTGTATGTTACCCCCACAATTTTACATAAATTCAATCCCTCCATCTCTCCTTTCTGTCCTTATTGTGAGGCCCAAAGAGCGGATTTACTCTATCTATTTTGGAGTTGCAAATGTGTATATAAGCTTTGGAATTCCCTTATGGTCCAGCTCCAAAAGATGAGTTTTGAAAAATCCACCTTGTCATGGGAATTTACATTACTTTCATATTCCTCCACCAGGACTAACATCAAATCAAACTCATACCTTAATTGATATCTTTCTATTAATGAAACTTTAAATTGCTTCCAAATGGATGGAAAGACTAGAAATAACATGGGAGGGTTTCAAGCAAATGTCAATCAGGCATTTATTAGCACATAAAATTGTGTTGTCTAATAGTAAACAACAACCCAACTATCTAGAATGCTGGGAAAACCTATTTAAAATTAACTCTACCTCTTTCGGCTTTTTCCCGGTTAGGGGTCACCACAGAGGAGCTCCAGTCCGCTAATGATTGGCAGTAGATTTTTACGTGCTGGCTTGCCGGGCCTAACGCACAACCTTCAATGAAGGAACGCCCATTCACGCATGTCGCCACACAGAAGATGCTCTAACTGAGAATTGAACGGGCAACGTCTAACTGTGAGGTGACAACGCTACCGCAGAACCACCACCGCTCTTCAATGCAATTGCAATAGTGTCACTTCTTCATTATAAAGCTACCTACCTTATTTCCTTTTTCCTTCTACCTCTATTTAATAACTTCCTTGTTTACTCTGTCAATTCCTAATTAGTTCATTGTTTGCTATATGGAGCTTCTTCCCCTTTTCCGTCTCTTCCTTCATTAAATATGCTGACTTCCTATCCCCCTCCTTTCTTTTAAAGGTTTTGAAACAGGAGTTTATATTTTGACTACCCAAATTACCTAGTTGAATGGCACTGTTGTAAATAACTGTAACATAGTTATTGTTCTTTGGGTTGAAGTTTTGGTCATTGCACTTTTCTGTTAGAAGACACTGCTATTAATGAATCTTGTGGCTTTGTTATTTATATATGTAAAATCAAATAAAGTTTTAGAAAAAAAAGAATGCTTGTGACATGAAATTAAACATCTGAATTGTCAATCCTGGTCCTCAGCAAATCCAAAGTGTTTATGGAAGCAGTTGCAAAATTCCCACAAAATATTTTGTTTAATATCTATTTGGGGATGTATACAGTTGCTCTAAATATGTTGATTTATTGCTTATTTTTGCTAAACCTGTGACCTCTTTGAAAATGAGCATTGAATCAGCAGTGTTACACCAATCAACAAAATGAAAATGCATACACATCCATGTATATCTATATAGTCTATAGCTATATGTAAATGTGTATGTTGTTGTTGTGTCTTTCGGCTTTTCCCGGTTAGGTGTCGCCACAGCGGAACTCCAGTCCGTTAATGATTGGCAGTAGATTTTTACATGCTGAGTTGCCAGCTCTGATACACAACCTTCAACGAAGGTATGCCCATTCATGCATGTCTCCACACAGAAGACGCTCTAGGTGAGAATCGAACAGGATAACGTCTTACTGTGAGGCGATAATGCTACCGCAGCAAATGTATATACATACATACATGTGCATCTATATATATATATATATATATATATATATATATATATATATATATATACACACATACATACACATTGTCTATAGCTATATGTAAATGTATATACAGACATATATGTATAGCTCTCTCTCTCTCTCACTATATATATATATATATATATATATATATATATATATATATACATATACACATAGGTTCATAGATGTATACTAGCCTAATGGCCCTGAAGTCTTTACAAGCCTAGCCCATAGGATTACCCTGGCATCATGCCACCCGAACTTAGTTTCTAGTGCCTCTGTCAAGTAAAGCTACTGTAGTGATCCCAGTGAATTTTCTATTTCACATTCACTCATTAAGATTTCTCTTGAAGAAGGCCAGTGAGGTGCTCTGTTTGACATGTATGGGAAGTCTATTCCATAGCATGGGCAGTCTCTGGGTTATGAACCTGTCCCTCCAGAACATTCTGTTGATTGTGGTAATGAGGTTGAGGTCTCTGGAGCGTGTGGTGCGGAGGGATTTGGATTTCTTTAGATGTAGCATTTCTAATAGAGCTGGGTCAGACATGGCTTTGTAAGTCAAGCAGAAATCACCTATAAGTAGACAATATGAAACAGAGAATAGTTGGAGTTTTTTGAGTTTGTCCATATAGGACAAGTTTTTAAGGCCTAGGATCCTCTTTGTGAGGTACTTTTGTGGCCTCTCTAGTTGTTGCAGGTGTCTAGTGAGTTACAGGCCAAATGAGGCATTGTACTCAATGATATATGAGATATATATAATTTTAATCAGAGTTGCTGGCTACTGAGACTTGTCTGCATTTATCAACTGGACACAAGCTGATTTAAGTATACTTTTCTCTGCAATTATTTAAGATTTGATTCAGTAAATATTGTGTGTCTTTGATTCAGTATATATTGTGTGTCTCTGTCTATCTGCAGTTAGCTGCCTGAAGTGTGAAAAATCTTAGCTACCTAGGCTCATTAAAAGTTGTTAGACTGCTTTGAAATTCCTGTGTTAGTGTTAGCCTGGGGGGATCTGCTTGCATTAAAATCTGTGTTGGTTACATTTCTAGTCATCATTTTAATTGGAGTTGCTGGCTACTGAGACTTGTCTGCATATATCAACTGGACACAAGCTGATTTAAGTATACTTTTCTCTGCACTTATTTATGATTTGATTCAGTAAATATTGTGTGTCTTTGATTCAGTAAATATTGTGTGTCTCTGTCTACCTGCAGTTAGCTGCCTGAAGTGTGAAAAAGTGTAGCCATCTGGGCTCATTGAAAGTTGCTAGACTGCTTTGAAATTCCTATGTTAGTGTTAGCCTGGGGGGGCTCTGCTTGCATTAAAATCTGTGTTGGTTACATTTCTAGTAATCATTTTAATTGGAGTTGCTGGCTACTGAGACTTGTCTGCATATATCAGCTGGACACAAGCTGATTTAAGTATACTTTTCTCTGCACTTAAGATTTGATTCAGTAAATATTGTGTGTCTTTGATTCAATAAATATTGTGTGTCTTTGTCTATCTGCAGTTAGCTGCCTGAATTGTGAAAAAGTGTAGCCATCCGGGCTTATTGAAAGTTGTTAGACTGCTATGAAATTCCTGTGCTAGTGTTAGCCTGGGGGGTTCTGCTTGCATTAAAATCTGTGTTGGTTACATTTCTAGTAATTGTTTTATTCGGAGTTGCTGGCTACTGAGACTTGTCTACATATATCAACTGGACACAAGTTGATTTAATTATTATTTTCTCTGCACTTATTTAAGATATGATTCAGTAAATATTGTGTGTCTTTGATTCAGAAAATATTGTGTGTCTCGGTCTATCTGCAGTTATTTTCCCACCCCCTTCCCTGTTTCCTGTTGTGGTGTTAATCTTGGTGGCTTTGGAATTGCCTGCCCCTACTGTAATACTGTTTTTGCACACTCCTCCTGGACCCATCACATTTGCTCATACAACTGAGTACAGTGAGATCATATTTTGATTTCAGATACTCCTACCAGTCCCATCTCCTCTGTTGTGTACAGAGAGAGCACTTGGGAAAGACATTCCCCTATAGTATCTTAATCCACTCTGTTTCCTCCCTCTACAAAAAAAATTCCACTTCATCTACTTTATTGTATTTGTGTTTCTTCCTACTTTATTACCTTATTTTGCTTTTGCCTCTTCTTAAAAGTACTTAATTGAATTTATTATGCTGCCTTTATTACTGCTTGTTAGTAGCCTGATTAAATTGTAACTGTTATTCTAAGATATTTGGTTTAAGCACTTGGGCTTCAAACAGTTGTTTACATTAAGAAGGTTTGTGGTTTGCACTGTTGTGGCAGGACAGGTAGCGTACATCCTTCTGAGAAGGCTCAGTGTCTATTATTCTAAAAGTGCATTAGTTCTGGGTTAAACACTTGGGCTTCAAGCCAGTTATTTTACATTAATAAGGTTTGTGGTCTGCACTCTTGTGTGAGGAGACTCTAGATTCTGCCCTTCTGAGCTGGGAATTTCTGGTTAAAGGCTTATTGTGCATGTTTACTTTAACTGTTTCTTTATAAAATTGGTATGCCTTGTTTGCTGTAGCATAGACTAGATTCAGGCCTGCTGGATCTAGCTTTGTTTGTATAACTTGTGCACTGATCCAGGCCGTCTTTTTGTGAGAAGGTTTCTCTGTACCCTAGTGGTAGGAGTCTGCAGTTAGAACTTGTCTGATTGAAGACAGCTGGAACAAGGCTCCGTTTTGAGCTTTTTAACTGGTTAATTGGGTAAAGTGTTGTTTTGATTGTATCTGCTCTATTTTCTGAAAAAAAAAATATATATATATATATACACTTGTTTCCCACCTTTCTGAACTAGTATAGTCCTGTTTTCAGGTCACTGCTGAATCCAGGGCTGTGTTACAAGTTTCTGTGATACCCATACCTTACTTGGAGAGAAGGAAGTTTCATTGTTCACCTGTGAGAGAGGGGAGCTTTGAACAGCCTATCTGTCCTGGGAGGAGTGGTTTCAGCCCAGAAATTAGTAGTTTATTGACCATTTTGGGCTAATTTCTATCTCTTTCACTTCCCTGCTATAAAAACTGCATTTGTGCAGTTGTTGCACTTGTATTCCACTCAGCAAGTACCTTCCAGGTTTTCTGCAGTCTGTAGCAGCAGAGAGACAAAAGAGAGACTTTGGAGTGATTAAGTATCATCGTTCTGCTTTTCTTTCTGTCCTAACTAATTCCACCTAAAACACCAGTTTTTTAGTGTTTCTGTGATTTAAAAAGTTTGTTATTGCTACATATTGTACTTATTTGCTGCCTGCACTTGAATTAAGTCATTTATGTGTTTAAATAATCTGTTTAATTGTTGTAGGCTACACACTAAAGTGTGATAGCCTTTTCTGTGCATTTAAAGTGTTGTTTTGACTGTATCTGCTCTATTTTCTGAAAAAAAACAAAAAACAAAAAATATATATATATACTTGTTTCCCGCCTTTCTGAACTAATATAGTCCAGTTTTCAGGTTATTGCTGAATCCCGGGCTGTGTTACAAGTTTCTGTGTTGCCCATACCTTACTTGGAGAGAAGGAAGTTTCATTGTTCACCTGTGAGAGAGGGGAGCTTTGAGCAGCCTATCTGTCCCTGGAAGAGTGGTTTCAGCTCAGACGTTAGTGGTTTATCGGCCATTTCGGGCTAATTTCTATCTCTTTCAGTTCCCTGCTATAAAAACCGCATTTGCGCAGTTTTGCACACCGGGCAGTGCTGGTTAGCTAGAGTTAAACTATTCTCGGCTCCACAAAGTCTACTCTTTAATTTTTCCCTTGGAATGAGACAAACCTTCAATTTTATAACTCAAACAATTAATTTCACAGTCAGGCACTTGCTTAAAACTCATAGCAAGCACTAATTAACCCTAACACTAGACCCCCCCCTATACTCTCCAGAAGGACAAGGTTCTCTATTCTTCCCCACCAGCCAATCAGAAAAAAAACAGCTTACTCTACCTATTCAGGCATGTCCAAAGGGCAGTTTCTGGTGTACTCTCCAGTCCAACTGGTGCATCTGGGCATTTTGAGGCAATATTACAACTGCCTCATGTACACAGACAACCCTCTCCTCCTACCACCAAACACTAATATATGCGAGAGATGCAGTTATACAGCCAAACTGGAGGCAAAGCTCTCTCAACCCAAGACTGGAACTGACAGTCAAGAGGAGAAGGGTAATACTTGCAACACACCTCCAGTCTCACATAGACCTAATAAACCAACACCGGCAAATAACACACATGAATACATGAAAACATATACAGAGGCTCTAAATAAAAATCTGCAAAAGCAACAGAGACCTCCAAATCAGACATCCAAGCAACCTCCACACCCCATCACCAACCATGAAACACATACTTCACATAATCAGTGTGCCACACAATCACAGCCCTTAAGGCAAAATAACATACCCAACACACTAGTAATAGGTGACCCTATAGTCAGGCACTCTGATGTCCCACTAACTAGGCTGGACAAGGAGAAGGTTACAGTTAGCTGCCTGTCAGGTGCCAGGATCCACCACACAACACAAAAACTCAGGTCACTCCAGAACAAGTACAAATACAACTCTGTCATTGTCCATGTTGGTGTGAATGACCTCAGACGTACCTCCCTGGACTACATGAAAAGAGACATGCAAGAGCTCTCTGATCATGTAGCCCAGGCCAGTATGACCCTGACCCGGAGTAGCATCCTGCCCTCACCAAGAATGATGCCATAGTATAAAGAGAAAATGATCAATTTCAACGATTGGCTAAGTTTCTGGTGTCATTCAAAGGGAATCCAGTATCTGTCCGCCTGGGATGACATGCTCGACAAGCCACGTTGCATCAAGAGATGGCTTGCACCTGTCACCCTTAGGCTTTTGAATACTGGCCAAGGCTCTTGCCACTTCCATAGTGCCTTTTTTAGGCAAGGCTCAAAAGACAAACGCACCACCATAAATAACACAAGTAACCAAAAACTGAGGGTAATGCTACTCAACGCCAGAAGTCTAAACCTCAAAATGCACTCACTCGAGGCACTCCTCAGTATGGAGAACATCGACATCTGTGCAGTAACAGAAACCTGGTTTAAGGCTCCTGAGAGCACCCCAGCACTACTAGGCTATAACTCATACTATACCTTTCGGCCACAGAACCAGGACCGAAACACAAAAGGCAGGGGTGTGTCCATATTCATCAAGGATACCCACACCTCCAGGTTAGTGGTGCAGCACAATGCATCAGAGATCATCCATGTGCAACTAACAATGGGCAAAACTGCAATCCAAATTGTAGCTTGCTACAGATCACCCACCATGACCCAGGACACCCATTCCGCATTTCTGGAGACACTAGGAAATATGAAGGTCCTACCAAACACCCTAATACTGGGTGATTTCAATTACCCAAACATAAACTGGAGAACTACTCAAGTACTAACTCCCTTGCCCAACACTTCCTAGAATTTATAAACTTGAATGCCCTGGATCAACTGGTCAACACCCCCACCAGAGGGAACAATATATTGGACCTGGTCGTCAGCAACATGGGCGACTGGTGTTCCACACTGGAGGTCAACCCCTCTCTGGTTAGATCAGACCATAGACTAATCACTCTGGATATCCACATTCCGCCCCCACCCCCAATCAAGGAAACCACTGTGAAAAACTTTTCCAAAGCAAATGTTACTTAAGACTGAGATGGAAAGGTTCACAGCCTTCATGCTAAAGGACAATGCTGTCCAAGCTGCTGAAACCTTTACAAAGGCACTTTATGAGCATCCACAGGAATGCATGTATTGTGCTATACCAATTAAAACCAAGACTCACTCCTCCAAGAAAGGGAAACCAGTCTGGTGGACCCCTGCCATAAACAAGCTATACAACAGAAGGAGGAAACTAGTACAGAAAAGAGTAAAATCCCAAGAAGGAAAGACATCCCTGATCAGTATCAGCAAGAAACTATGATCCGTCATTAAATCATCCAAGGCTAGTTCTGAAAGAAAAATTGCCAATGACTCCAAAGATAACCACAAAGCGTTCTTTAGCTATGTCAAGAACCTAAGTGGAAACTCTCAGATCTGCTCTGAGTTAGTGCAGAATGGCATAAAATACAGTGAAGTGACTGATATTGCCAACATTCTGGCAGACAGGTTTAGTGCAAACTTCACCCCCTCTCACCCCCCTAAAGGGCCCATAACCATACCAGAAGAATGTAGGGCCCCTTCAATCACTGACACACAGGTTAAAATAGCACTATCCAAAGCCAAAAACACAGCTTCAATGGGACTGGAAGGTGTCCCAGGCTGTGTCTTACAAGAGCTCCAAAATGAACTAACCCCTTATCTAAACACACTGTTCAAACTCAGCCTCTCTACAGGCTACGTACCCAGAGAGTGACACACAGCCACAGTTATCCCACTCAACAAAGGTGGAGCCACAATGGACCCAGAGAGCTATTGCCCTATAAGCCTGGCTAGCCTGGTCTGCAAGGCTATGGAGCACATCATCATTGAACTCATTAACAGAGACATTGGGAACCTCCAAACCTTGGACCCTACCCAGTTTTGCTTTGTTAAGGACAGATCATGCCTCCTAAACCTGGTGGACTTCTTTGAGACAGTTACCAAGGCTTAGACAAGGGAAAAGAGGTCCATACAGCCTAACTAGACCTCGCAAAGGCTTTTGACACCATTCCCCATTCTAGTATTATAGACAAGCTCACCAGCTTGAAGATAAACCCCTACATCATGAGATGGGTTGCCAACTGGCTCATGGATAGAACCCACATGGTGAGAGTTGCAGGCTCTACGTCCAACTCTAAACCAGTTACAAGGGCTCAGTCCTAGGACCCCTCCTGTTCGGTATATAATTTTTAGACATACAGGCAAGCATAGGAGGACTATGGTTGACCAAGTTCACAGACGACTGCAAACTAGGGGCCATAACTGATTCTCCGGCTGATACAGACACCCTCCAGAAGGGTCTCACTGAGATGGATATCTGGTGTTAAAATCATGGCCTCAAGCTAAATGCCAAAAAGTGCATAGTCATCCCCTTTGGAAAAAATAAAGTACCTGCAATCTACCTCATAGGTGGTAGTCCCCTAAATACAGAAAATATAATAAGGGATCTGGGGACCCAAGTAGATAGTAATCTCTCCTTTAATAATCATATTGCCAAGGTGGTTAGAAAATCCTTCTATGTGGCCCACCTAATCACAAAAGGGTTCACATCTAGAACAAAAGAGGTTATTGTGCCTCTCTACTCATTACTCATTAAACCCATCATAGAATACAACGCCTCATTTGGGATGTACCTTACATGACACCTGCAACAGCTGGAAAGTCCAGAAAAGTATCTCAACAAGAGAATTACTGGCCTCAGACAGATGCCCTATGCAGCCTGACTCAAGAAACTCCAGCTGTACTCGTTTGCATACCGCTTACTCAGAGGTGATCTCTGCCTGACATACAAGGCCATGTCCAACCCAGAACTGATGGACATGCTCCATCTAAAAAAAAAAAAATGCTGGAAAGCCACATGCTCTAGAGATATAAACATCACCACAATGATAAATAGGACATGCTGGAGGGATAGACTCCTGTCCCAGAGACTACCCATACTTTGGAACAGGATGCCAATATACATCAGGCAGAGCCCCTCACTAACACTCTTCAAGATAAACCTTGACGGGTGGATGGGAAACAGAAAATTTACCCCGGGGATCACTGCAGTGGCTCTGCTATATATATATATATATATATATATATATATATATATATATATATATGTTGACTGGGATAGTCCAAATGGATGTATGTCCATTTTCAGAGGACCCCCAGGGAGAAAAGCTCCACATACCAAAAAAGAGACAGTACATACATCACTGAGTGATAAACTCAGGCAGACATGTTTAGAAAAATATAGCAAAGAATACAGGCCAATATCAATATACACAATGTGCAGATTTACATCTGATTGGCAGAGATGTATCAGAAAATGTGAACATAGAATACAATTGAATTTCATAAGTCACAATGTTTAGACATTCAAATGCTATGAGGCATAAATACTTGGCTAAACAGCAGGTTGGGTAGTAAGACATGTATTAGTGAAGTTGTTAGTCAGGTTTAGAACAAGAGCACAGCCAATGAGATGTGAGGTAATTTTGAGTTCTCTTTTAAATAGGGGTAGTGAGGTTTCCTTGGTAACGGTAGTAGGGAGTAGATTCCAGATTTTACTAGTTCAGTTGGCAAATATAGTATCGCCTGCAGAGTTGTTGGATTTTTGGGTCAGTATCAATAGTTTATCAGATGAACGTAATGGCCTGGGGGTATTATGAGGTGTGAGAATAGTTTTGAGGGCAGGGGTGTTATCAGGTTGATGGAGTATTTTGTGCACTACTATAAGCTGGTTGAACTGTAGAAGGGTAGGATACTCTAGCCATCCCAGTGTTTTGAGGTTCTGGCAATGGTGGGTCCTAAAAACCATGCCAGTAGCAAATCTGGCTATATGATTGTAACATCCTGATAATTTGTTGAGATCAGTTTTGGATAGGTTGGTGAGTACAGGGGAGGCATACATAAGGGTAGAGAGGAGGTGTGATCTTGCAATAGCTATCCTAGCTAGTGGGGGTTAGGAAAGGTTTGTCTCTGTACAGGGAGCCAAGTTTTTTGTTGATGGGCTTAATAGTGTGATTTAAATGTTTATCGAATCTAAGGTTGTTGTCTATTATTACACCTAGAAGCTTTGTATGGTCATCAGGGGAGATAATGGTGTCACTGCTAAATTTGATGTTGAAGGAAGGAAGAGAAATTCTATGGTTAGGGGAGAAAAGTAGTAGCTTGATTTTGATAGGATTTAGAAGCAGGCGGCAATTAGCTAGCCACGTTTCTACCGTGCTGAAAGTGGTCTGGGTGAGGGTTAGAAGTTGTGTAGGAGAGGAAGCAGAGCATATTAGCATTGAGTCATCTGCATATTGGATGCAGGTGGCTCTTGGGATGATGATGTGCAGATCATTGATAAAGATAGCGAAAAGAAGGGGACCTAGTATGGACCCTTGTGGGACACCTAGGGTCAGAGGAAGTTGGGATGACAGCTTCCTCTGCCATAAGACAGCCTGCTGTCTACCGTTTAGGTAGGAGTGAAACCATTGTATTGCATGTTGGTCTAAACTGATGGTTTGTAGGGTATTGAACAGTAGCTGATGGTTGACCATATCGAAAGCTTTTGAGAGATCTAGGAAGAGTGCTGAATATAGTTTGTTGTTGTTATGATGAAGATTGATGGCATTTGAGAAAGACAGAAGAGCTGTGATGGCACTGTTGAATGGCCTAAAGCCATGCTGACAGTCGGCGAGCTTTCCTTTTTGAATAAGAAAGCGCATGATTTGTTTGTGTATTTATCTTTCCATGATTTTAGCTAGTGGTGAAAGAATGGCTATAGGTCTAAAGTTAGATAATTCTGTGGAACTTCCTCCTTTATGGAGAGGTTTAACATGTGATATTTTCCATACTGTTGGGATGGATCCTTCTGAGATGGATCTGTTGATAAGAATAGAAATGGGAAGTGCTATGACATCAGCTGCTTTTTGAAGATATTCAGCTGGGAGGTGTTCAGCAGCTAGTGTAGTAGGTTTTAGCTTTTGAGTAAGGTCTGGATCAGGTTGGTAGGTATGGTTTGAAAGGTAAAGGTGGGTTGGGTGCTGGGTAGATCAGGGATAGATGTGTCAGAGCTGTTTTTTCTGTCTGATGGAGTGATATGGGTAGCTAGAGACTGTATAGTTTCATTAAAGAAGGAATTGAAGCAGTTCACAATTCTGCATGGGCATTATCAAGGGCAGCTGATGGGGTAGGAGTGGCAGAATGTCCGGGGTGGAAAAGATTGTTAATACCAGCCAAGAACGTTTGAGGTTTTTGCTGATATTTTAGTTGTAGGAGGGTGTAGTGATTTTTTTGTCTAGAATGACAGATGTTTTGGTCTGATTCCTTAGCTGCTGGTATCTTACTTGGTCCATAGAGGCTTTGGTAACATGCCACCTGGCCCAGGCATTGCTTCTTGGTTTAATTTTTGTTTTTGTTTCTTTATACAGCCATGGTGCAACTGCGGCTTTTACACGGATGGTACAGGTAGGAGAATGGTGGTTAAGAATAGCCATCAATCTGGTATTGAAGTACTCAACTGCTTCTTGTAATGGGAGTCATTTCAAGACATTTCAATTACATGCTTTGAGTTCATTTTGGAAGTTGTCAAGGTTAAAGTTCCTGAATTTCTTATAGTTTTGTAGGTGGGCTGGTTGGGAATGTCGCCTTTGAGCCTAATAATATAGGTAAGGCAGTGATCACTTAGATCATCGGGTAATGTACCTGACTTGCACTTTTGGGGGTGGCTGTTAATAAGTATCCAGTCAAGGATACTATCTTTGACTCTATTTTTATAAATCTGGTGGGGGGTGGCAATGGTCTGAGTAAATCCGTGGAGGTTTAAATGGGTGGAGGGAGTTTCAGAGGAACAGGTGTTCCAATCAATGTTAAAGTTACCCAAGACAACAGTTTCCTGGGGATAGTTAGAAGCTAGCCAATGTAGGATATTTTCTAGAGTATTATCATTCTTGCTGGGTGGAATATAAATGCAGACAATGTATCTACATTTATTTTTGTTTATTATTAGTCGATGATGAGAATTTCTGCATTGCCAAACTGGGGTGGCTGTTGGGTGTCAATTGTTATTGTTAGGGTAGACTTGTATAGTACAGCTACCCCGCCACCTTTCCTGGAGATCCAGTCCAGTCTAAGGATGTTGTACTGGGGGGGGTTATTTTGTTATCTTTGGTTATTGGTTTTAGCCAGGTTTCTGTGAGGCAGAGGATATCAGGGGAGTGAACAGCTAAGAGTCCATGTAGTCTTTAGATCTTGTTGTTTAGGCTTCTGATGTTGAGATGACAGACCAGAAATTAGTTTGGAAGTCTATCAATCTGGGTAGTACATGTTGGGTTGTTAGATGGTGTGCTTGGGTCTACTGTTGTGGATGGGCCAGAGTTGGGGTGGATGTCTCCATCCTTCATAAGATTAATTTTTAAGTTGCTTATGAGTCTTAAAAATTTGTTTATGATTTTTTCGTAGCTTTTGGTTTTTAAGTTAATGTAGCGGTATTTAGTCAGGTGATGGTAATTGGGGGGTGAGGAATTAGGAGAGAGGGTGGTTATGTGGTGGATAAACTTATTACATGCTGGGTTGGTGTCTATTTGAGAGTTTGGGAATTGGATTTCAAGATGCTGTACATATTCATAGGAGCTTAGGTGATAAGGAATGAATAACATGGATACTAAGGGTAGCAGCATTAGTGTTTTAGCTGTAGTCATAGTAAATTACTAGGATAGGGTCTGTATTGAGTGAACATGATAGATACAAGATTAGAGATAATAGAATAGCTATGGGTGGGTTAATATGGATACTAGGGTGGATAGAGGGTGTATTATTGTGCTAGGTGTTTGCTGGATTCTAGGAGCACGTGTAGTTGGTTAGCTAATTAAGGGGGCATGCCAGTGGTACTATAAACATAGTACTACTGGGGGTGGGTGGGATATGGGGACAGGGTGGGGCACGAAGCGAGCTAAGTGAGTGAAGCGGGGTTAAACCAGTAAAGCAGATGCCTAGAGGCAACATGTGCAGGTATGAGTTACAAGCATGCTTTTTTGTTTCTTTTTCTATGCCCAATACTCTGTTCCTAGGCCCTACTGTTAAAAACTACACAGTTCCCTGCCTGATTTTCAATTTACAATGCAGAGAACCCATTTTCCAATTTCCTTTTGTAGCATGCTTGTTTCACTTAGTTTATTGAGAAATGCACTGTTTGGAGGTGCAGAGCACACTATGCTCATCTGATTGAATAGTAGAAAGCATGCTGTTTTTACCTTAATTGGCGAAGAAAGAAAGCTACAGGAAAGTCTAACCCTTCCAACCTAATGCTTATCAGCATAAACAGATTACAAGTAGGTGTTTTGGGGACATTCACCAGTGCTTTTTTGAATCCAGTTTGTTAGGTTTACAAGTGGCAAGGTATTTTAGTGGATATTGACCTTATTAGAATAAGTTCTGTGGTGGGGGAACGTCTTCCGTACTTTTTATTCACGGAATGACCATATATGCTTTTACAAGCCTTTCAGGGGGAGGTGAGGTAGGAACACCTAGAGAGGGGATATGATTATTAGTACTATACCAAGAACAGAGGTAATGCATTAAAACATTCAGTATACACGATTATCAAACAAGTCCACATGCACCTTTTAGTATTAGCAAACAGCAGCACTCTTTCCTATATATCTGCCATATGGCCTCAGTTAATATTTATTATTTGTGTCCCTTATCAATGCTACAATACTTGTTCATTATTTCTGTCTCTTATCAATGCTACACTACCCGGGACAGACCACCAAGTCAATGCAAATGACAATAAATGGATACAATATCAACAGCATTTTACGAGTAATTTGTAGCAGCCGGTACCAATAAAAGTACCTTAATTCATCAAAGTTTCAGTTGCGAGTAAATGCAGTAAACAGTTAGTACATTGAGCTCAGATAAAGAAACAAGAATTAAATATATAAGTATGTGAACATACCTCAACCAACTGGGACCTGATGCACTGGTTAATTTGAAAATGTCTGGTAAAGTAGGTGATTATGTAACCTCTGATTACCTGAGAGAGGGGGGAGGTGAAGGGCTGAAACCAGGCTAAACCAGTAAAGCAGATGCCTAGAAGCAGCATGTGCAGGTATGATTTACAAGCATGCTTTTTTGTTTCTTTTTATATGCCCAGTACTCTGTTCCTAGGCCCTACTGTTAAAAACTACACAGTTCCCTGCCTGCTTCTCAATTTACAATGCAGAGAACCCATTTTCCAATTCCCTTTTGTAGCACTCTTGTTTCACTTAGTTTATTGAGAAATGCACGGTTTTGAGGTGCAGAGCACACTACGCTCGTCTGTTGAACAGTAGAAAGCATGCTGTTTTTACCTTAATTGGGGAAGAAAGAAGGATACAGGAAAGTCAAACACTTCCAACCTAATGCTTATCAGCATAAACAGATTACAAGTAGGAGTTATGGGGACATTCACCAGTGCTTTTTTGGACTCAGTTTGTTAGGTTTACAGGTGGCAAGGTATTTTTGTGGATATTGACCTTATTAAAATAAGTTCCATGGTGGGGGAAAGTCTTCTGTACTTGTTGCTATTCCCAGAATGACCATATATGCTTTTGCAAGCCTTTCAGGGGAGGTGAGGTAGAAACACCTCAACCAACTGGGACCTCATGCACTGGTATATAGATATATATACATATATATATATATATATATATATAGGTAAACAAATAAATAAATAGTGCTGATAGGAAAAGGACACATCTTAGACGGCTGTGTTGACATTATGTCTAAGTAGTTTATATAATGTCCAGTATCAATACAACTAGCAGGGATAATAAGGTGGGTATTGTTGGGTTGTTGGGCTGGAGAAGTAAATTAACTTATTACAGAGGGTATAAAACAAGGTATTTTTACAATGAAAAATGAGATAAGAAGATTTGCTGGTCTGATGCTGAGTGCACTCTGGTAACAGCAATGATTCTTTCAGTCTACCAAGAAGCCTTTAAAGTAAGTGAAATCCTGTGCAGGATATACAAGCCAATGTACTACAAGCATACTAATAGATTGTTTCTATCCAGATGATATTATTAGGAAGGTGTAAAAGTGAGCAGTTTTTATATATATAGATATAGATATATATATATATATATATATATATATATATATATATATATGCGTTCCCTGCTCGAAATTCGGAATAGAGATCTGCATACAGTGTGGAATGGGAGATTTCCCTTTTCCTTGCTGTAGTGAGATCTCAGAGTTGGTATATTTAAGTAGCAGGAGTGTGGGGGGTGCAGGGCAGCTTGCCCCCTGAAGAAACGTTTTATTTTTTGTTTTTTTTGGGATTCATTTTAGAATTACGAGCTTCTGAAAACTCGATCATATAGTCTTGACCATATGATATTCGGATTTTCAGGCATTCGATATTCTGAAGTGAATATATGCAGAGAGAGAGCGAGATATCTGTTGTTAAAGTGATGGACAAATAGTGATTGTGACAAAGGGAAATACTGCCAGCCCAGCTAGATGGAATTTTGTAAATAATTATATGTCATTTGTGAATATTAATTTGATTTATATAGAAACATAACAGAAGGAGATACTTCCAGCCAGCTATCTGGAAATTTGTAAATAATTATATGTTGTTCGTTAATATTGATATGATTTATACAGAAGTGTGACAGAAGGAGATACTGCCAGCAAAGCCATCTGGAATTTTGTAAATAATCATATGTCATTTGTGAATATTAATATGAATTATATAGAAGTCTGACAAAAGGAGTTGCTGCCAGCATAGCTGTCTGGAATTTTGTAAATAATCATATGTCATTTATGAATGTCAACATGATTCATATTCTTGTCTTACAAATGTATTAAAACTGTATATTATATGTATACTAAATTGCTGGTACAGAAGTGTGTGTTGAACAGGGTTTGTACAGTATGGAGCCTAGATGTGTGACCACAGCTTACCCTGCAGGATTAGAACAGAAATGTATATAAGCTATTGTACATGTGTAAATGTATATGTTTTAATAGTGGGAACTAGAACATGGAGGGTTTGCATGCAAAACTTCAAGAAAATAGTTGAAATTAAATTGTTTTATGATTGTGCTATAAAAAAGTTAGTTTCAATGCAGCAAGGAGACAGGATGTCTAGAACTAGGGTGCCTTTTGCATTGTTTTGTAAATGTTTTGTTTTTTGTCTTCCAGCAGTTGCAAAGATCTGAGAGATATGTAATTTTTCACAGGAAGATACTAAAATGGTGGCAGTTGCTAGCACAGGGTGTTTTCACCTAAGATAGTCAGATGGCAAAAGTGATGTCATCCTGCAAGTATCCCAGTAGCAATATATGAGATATTAATTTAAGAACTCTCTGAGAGAGACAGAGAGAGAGAGAGAGAGAGAGAGAGACAGAGAGGCCATTTTGTATTTTGACTTTGACCTAACAAGAATATCAACTCACCACTTCTGCCTGCTTGTTGTTATGTAAGTAAGTTTTTAGGACATAGTAACTCTTTTAGATTCAGATAGGAATATAATAAAGTATAGCTTAGATGTTTTCTTTATTTATTTGAGACTGTCCTGCAATGTTGTTTTAAATATTTCCTGTGATTTTGAACCCTGATATAACCCTTGTCACTATCATATGTTCATTTATCAGTTAACTCTGTTACCTTATTGTTTCCAGCCCCCTCATAAGATCAACTAACAGGGTCTCTACCCGCTTCGCTCCCCACCCTGCCCCCTATTCCCTCCCATCCCCAGTGGTCCCACCTTTATGACACTCACAAACTCCTCCCATCTTTCCAATAGCCAACCACAGCGCTAACCCAACACTACCTCCTCCATCTTCCCACTACTATCACACCTCCTCAACTAACATGTAAAAGCATACCTTACCTATGCTCACTGCATGCACTCTTCTTGCATATCTTACATCCTACCAAAGCTCCATCATTCCCCCACTCAGCCACTACCACTGTACTACTACTCACACCACCACTCATGTCTCACCCTCACTCAGCTCCCCTCCCACCAACTCAAGAACCATCCCTATGCACTCCCCACATATGCTACCAACTATATTACTCAAACATAAAGCATCCCTACAACTTAACATAGTAACCCTCCCACCATACCTATTTCCCACAGAGCACAATCATAAAGTTTTCCTTATAAACAAACACATTCAAAAATTGAGAAAACTAATAACCTCATGCATATCAAAACTAGCCCTAAGTGGAGACATCCACCCCAACCCTGGCCCTACCATCTCCAATACCAATCCTCATAATCAGTCTAGAAACCACAACTTCTCCCATATTATAGCAATAGAAAGCCAAGTGACTTCCTTCTACTAAGCCTAAATATTAGAAGTATATCCAACAAAGTCCATGAATTCCATGCCACCATAGACTTGTACTCCCCAGATATAGTCATCCTGACAGAAACCTGGCTAAAACCTCACATTACCAGTGAGCAAATACTCCCTACAGGTTATGGCATACTAAGAGTAGACTGGCTAAACAAGAAAGGAGGCAGTGTAGCTATAATATTTAAACATCATCTAAACATCTAGATCTTAAAATCATCAGCTCCACAAATAGG
The DNA here is from genome assembly GCF_019279795.1 of Protopterus annectens. Taxonomy (NCBI): domain Eukaryota; kingdom Metazoa; phylum Chordata; order Ceratodontiformes; family Protopteridae; genus Protopterus; species Protopterus annectens. Next base: position 1,448,459,722 of record NC_056728.1, read on the forward strand.
CAATGAAGAAATAATGTATACCAACCTCAAAATAAACCAAAACAAAACCATCAACATAATTGGATGCTACTTCCCACCTGGCCAAAACATCCCTCCACTAGAAAACCTCCTCAGCTGGTCTACCCACCATCTACCCCAAGAAACTATAATTTTAGGTGATTTCAATATTGACTGGCAATCCTGTTCTGGCAACCATCCAACCCATCATGTAAACCTTCATGGCTTCACCCAACTAGTCCAGTCGCCAACCAGGATAAATAAAAACTCCAGCAAGCACACTACCCTGGATTGGTTACTAGTCAGTAAGAACCCCCAGTCATATATAACAGGCTGCTTATTAGATAGCCTCAGTGATCACACCCCAACATTCCTACTCAAAAAATACCTATAACAAGCTAAACCTGTCATCTACCGTCAAATACCTAAAAAACGAAATTTTAACCCACTCACATTCATCTCATCCCTCAAAGAATGTAACTGGCATCCTCTAAAGTACCTCAGTCTTGATGACACAGTTGGATTTTTTAATACTACCTTCCTGAGCATCCTTAATTACCATGCCCCCATAAGACTTGCCAGAACCAAAGCACAACCCTCCCTATGGCTACAGAAAACCACTAAGTCAGAAATGAAAAACAGGGATAAAGTCTGGGAGCACTGGCGCAAAACCAAATCCCCTCAACTAGACAGAAATTTCTAGAACTACGCAATAGAGTCAAAAAGCTAATAAAACAGGGCAAATTCCAATACTACCAGTCTGCCCTAGACTTCTCACAACACAGCCCGAAATAATTCTGGTCCTCCATAAACTTCATCCTCCACCCAGGTAAAGTCAGTACCCCTCCTCCTAACATCCCTCACTCCTCAGAAAATATTGCTACCTCAATTCAACACACACTTCACACAAACCATACTATCACTAGCTAAACAACACAACCCCCCTCCCCTCCAACCCACACCTTCAACTAGTAATCTCCCCACTGCCTTCTCTTTTTCTCCTGTACCTACCTCCAACATAAAAAAAAATTCTTAACTAAACTTAAGCCCACCAAATTAGCAGCAGACAACCTCCCCAGTGAATACATACAAATCGTAGCTGATGTTCTGGCCTACCCAGTATCCATCTTGATTAACTGATCTCTGTCAGAAAGTTACGTTCCCACAATATGGAAAGTATCACATATAATTACCCTCCACAAAAGCGGACCCTCCACAGAACTAACCAATTACTGCCCCATAGCTATTCTCTCTCCACTCTCCAAAATAGTAGAGAGATGCATATACTCTCAGGTCTCAGACTAGCTCCTTACTAACAACCTCCTTTCCAATACTCAGCATGGTTTCCGACCAAACCATAGCACCACCACTGACTTACTCTCCTTTACTAACACTATCCTTCAGCATAAAAACAATGGCTATCTCTCCTCTGCTACTTTCCTAGACCTATCTAAAGCATTTGACATGGTCCCACACAAACAACTTATCTCTGTCCTCAATAACCTATCCTTCTCTCAATTAGGCACCAACTGGTTTCAGAGTTACCTGTCTGACCACCAACAATCCGTTGTATGGCAGAATGACATATCTCCCCAACTACCTGTCTCTATAGGGGTTCCCCAAGGATCCATCTTTGGACCCCTACTCTTCTCTGTTTTCACAAATAATGTAGCCTCTACCACCAAACATGGCACACTCATACAATATGCAGATGACTCAACCATCATCTGCTCAGCCCAGTCCCTACCCAAACTGCAAAAAGTCACACAGGAAGCCTTTTCCTCTGTTGAAATTTGGTTATCCGATGCCCAATTAATACTCAACCCAAACAAAACTAAACTACTCATCTTCCAACCCACCAAACATACTCAAAACAACTCTCACTTTAACATCACAGCAAAAGACAACACCACAATATACCCAACTGAACACACCAAATTGCTAGGAGTGGAAATAGACAATAAACTAAAATTTGACATTCACATATCCATGACCATAAAAAAGTCCACAAAAAATAGGAGCATTATACAGAAATAAGCAACTTATCACCAAAGCAGCAAAGATTTCAATATCAAATTGCCACCTTATCTCCACCCTACTTTATGCCTCTCAAATATATACCAACCTAAGGCAATACGATCTAAACAAGCTAGAGACCTGCTACAACAAAATCGCCAAATTCACCACAGGGATATCCTACCATAGTCACCACTGTTTCTCAATTGCTGAACTGGGCTGGCTTGAACTCTCTCACCTCCTTCAATGGTATCAACTCTCACTCACCCACAAACTAGTAAACCATCCACTAAATGTCCCATCCCTCCAGAATCTACTCCAACCCTATCGCACCACCAGACCACTAAGATCCAGCAACAAAAATCAAATGCAGATCACTAAAGCCAATTACTCTGCTGGTGAAGCACTATTCTCTTGCACCATAGCCAAAATATGGAACTCCCTCCCACCCACAATTACCTCCATACCATCATGCACCCACTTCAAAACTTTACTAAAAGTGCACTTAAAAAAACATGCTGGCTATGCCCTTGCAACTCCCACTCTAATATCACCCACCCCATCCAACCACTGCCTTTCTTTCCACTCCACTAACTACCTTGATTATAGCAAGCTCAGATGCTCATAAGCCTAGTACTTATTATACAGCAGGAACTTCTTATTGTAACATTTGTTGATGTCTATTATGTACTTCACAGATAAAGATTCTAGTTGTCTACTGATGTACTATGTTCTTCATCTGTAAATATGTTGTAAGTAATTGCTATGTTAAATTGTTAATCGCTATATAATCCAATGTAACTACTGTGTGTTTATTTTAACTGTGGAGCTTTTCTCCCCGGGCCTCTGCTGAAAATGGACCTACATCCAGTCGGACACTCCCGGTCAACAAATGTAAATAAATAAATAAATAAATAAATATAACTGATTAGTTACTGAGTATTGTCTTCTTTTTTTATTATTTATTATTTAATATATTTAAACCTATCATTGTTGCTGATATCTGTGAGACATATTTAAGCTTTTAGAGTACATGCATATCTATTTGGTGACACTGTACAGGCCACTCCTAATAGCCTGGCCCTTGGTCAAACTACCGTTTGGATTAATAGTAATGTTATACAGTAAGATTGGACACACTTGCTAAGGGCCTTAAAGTAGCTGATAAGGAGTTTACTGGTGGCTGTGAAAACTACCTTATAGTCTGGGCAGAAGGGGGCATAGCTAGTAAATCCATGTCAGCCTTTCCCAGGTGTGTGTGTGTGTGTGTGTGTGTGTGTGTGTGTGTGTGTGTGTGTGTGTGTGTGTGTGTGTGTGTGTGTGTGTCTCAGCTACTTGGACAGGGACACAAAGCATTGGTTGGACACAGAAGGTGCTGGAGGTGTTGGTTTGGCTACTCAGCTGAGATCTCAACTCTATAGCTGTGCCAGTGGAGAGTATTAATGGGGATCTGGAGAAAGAGGGAGAAACTAGCCCAGACTGACTGTGGTCCCTGTGTGCTCTTAAGGGAAATTGCACTTTACAGTGTGTGTACTTTTCATCCTCCCATCGTGTACGTCCCCCACTGTTGCCAGTGGTGAAGATTGAGGCTCCTTGATTACTGGGCCAGTGTAGGAGTGTCACATATTAATTTGTGAACAGTGGTGGGATATCCACATCACATTTTATTTGGTGGGCAGTGGTGTGGATATTGAATTCCTGTAGCCTGTAAACAGTGGTCACAGAAGGTGTGTGTACTCTCGGTCAGCCACACAGTGAACATTCAGAGTTTCCAATCACAATTTTTTTTTTGTAAGCTTATTTAGTCAGGAAGAGCAGGCAAGCATGTCAGATGAGTAGTATGTCAATCTGACAAGAAGCCAGTTGGCTATATGCCAGGCTAAAGGGCTGGTGCATGTCAATCTGACTAAAGCAGAAATTATTGCAGCTTTAGTCACAGCTGCATCACTGAATAGCAACTAGAAGGACAATCAGACTGGCCTTGAGAATGTACAGCTCTCAGAAAATGGTCAGTTCAACCTTTCCACAGAGGACTTAGAAATCCATCTGGAGTTGAACAGATTTGAACCTGAGGCTAAATATTTGGAAATAAAATCAGCAGAGAGATTAAGATGCCTGGAGGCATAACAGAATGAAAAGCTGAGATGTCTGGAGGCTGAGGAAAATTAGAAACTGTGATGTCTGAAAGCCAAGGAGAACAAGAGGCAGAGGCAAAATGAAACGGAGATGCTGACACTTCTCCAGGGTCATGGAGGTAATGGGGAGGGGAGTAGCTGAACCCCCGGAACAACAAAGATCAATACATTTCTTCCACAATTTACAGAAGGGGATAATTTTGAAAGTTTCATTCATATGTTTGAAAGGGTATGTAAACAGTATAATGTTGTCCAAGGCCTCTGGGTACGGCTCCTGACCCCCTTACTCCATGATAAAGCTGTAACTGCTATTTCTAAATTATCTGATACTGATTGCTTAAATTATAATACTGTAAAATGTTGTCTGTTAGAATGTTTATAGGCAAAGGTTTCATGAGCATAGACACAAGTCAGATGAAAGTGTGCGTGAATATATTGCTGAACTAAGTATGTATTTGCATAGGTACATGAGTGGATTTTAGGTCACCACTTTTGAAGGGCTGGCAGACCTTTTGGTGAGGGAACAAGCCCTTAGCACTTTTCCTGAGGACATGAGAGTCTAGTTAGCGGATAGAGAATATAACATAGCAGACAAGTTGGGGAAAAGGGAGACCTATACCCAGCAAGCAGGATATCACTGCACAGAAAAGGGACACCCAGTGCTGCTCATGAGTCTAAGGGAACCCATGGTGGGCAGCCCAGGCTGTCCCAACACAGTCCACCAGTAGCAGGGGAAGCCACTAGTCCAGGTACACATCCAAGATCAAGGGTGTAATGTTTGAAATGCAATCAGTAGGGCCATGTAGCATATAGATGTCCACAAAGGCAAAGTGGGGAACAAAAGGTGGGAGAGCCATTAAGTGGGAATGATAGAATGCCATCAGTAAATTGTCTCGAGACAACAAGAGTACCAAACTACCACAAGAGGCTATATCTTATCTTAGTAAATGGGAAAAAGGCCATTGCTAAGTGAGACACAACCTCTGACCTAACCATTGTGAAGCGAGTAATGGTTAAAGAGGAACACTATTTGCTTGGGCAGTCTAATCCAGTCAGACCTTTAGGAGGGACCCCATTCCAAATACCTTTGTCTAGGGTTCACCTTGACTGGAAGGGTGGATAAAGAAGTCAGCAAGTAGGTGTGTTTGAGGATATCCCTGCAGATGTCCTGATGGGGAATGATTTTGATAATTCAGTATGTTGTGTGCATGCATTTACACACAGTCAGGCTGGGAGACAAGCATGTGGCTCTAGTAGCCTGGTGGAGACCCAGACAAGCTGAACACTTGCAGCCAGGATTGATGAGCTGGTTACTTCAGGGAGGGAGCTACCCTGTAGCAGTGAGACTGAAGGTGAGCCACAGCTACTTGTTGGAACTGATGTTCTCTTGGACAGAGTGAGTGCAAGGGCAGAGGTAAGTAGTAGCACCCAGACTGACAGTGAGGCACCACTGTCAAAGAATACCAGACATTCTGTGAAAGGGGAGCTGGGAAGGGTTACCAAGAGAGAGTTGAGACAGGCTCACCTCTCAGACCCTACATTACAAGGCCTGAGGGAGGCAGCTAGTGAGTCACCTGATTCTCAATGGAAGAGGGCATCTGTATACTGTGAAAAAGGGTTACTGTATAGAGAGTGATCCCCAGATAGGGCTATATGGTGAGAGAATACAACAGTTGGTAGTGCCCAGAGCCTACCATCTGGCACATCTAGCCATAGCCCATAACATTCCTTTTGCAGGTCATATGGGTATAAGGAGTACCAATAGATGTATTATGCAAAACATTTATTGGCCTGAGATTTCCAGAGATGTAACAGTGTACTGCAGGACCTCTGAGCAGTGCCAAAAGTTAGGCAAGGTAGGAGACAAGACCAAAGCTCCTTTGATCTCTTTGATCTGTGATTGAGGAACCATTTCAGAGGGTAGCTATGGATATTGTGAAGCCTCTAAGCACCCCAAGTTCCACAGGGAAAAGTATATCCTACTAGTAGTAGATTATGCTATCAGATACCCTGAGGTGGTGGCTCTGTCCTCCATTGAGGCAGAAAAGGTGGCAAATGCTTTGTTAGAGATTTTCAGCAGGGTAGGTTTCCCAAAATAAATACTGACTGACTGACAGAGGTGCTCATTTCATGTCAGACCTGCTGGCTTGTCTGTGGAAGCACTGTGTGGTGAAGCACCTAATGACCACCCCCTACCATCCCCAGACTAATGGTCTTGTGGTGAGGTTAAACTCTACACTCAAGACCATGATATGGACATTTGCAAACCAGTTCAAGAGGGACAAATATTTGCCCCATCTAGTGTTTGTTTACAGAGAGGTACCCAGGAATCCATGGGGTTTTCACCTTTCGAGTTGCTGCATGTGCATAGAGTGAGGGGGCCTCTAGATTTGATTCGAGATGAGTGGGAGGGTGAGTGTGAATTCCACAAGGAGTCTGTTGTGGTATATGTCCTAAACTTTAGGACAAGGCTTAGGGAGCTCATGAGCTTGGCCAAGGATATCCACACAGAAGCCCAGTAGCAGAAAAAGATCTGGTATGACGGGAATGCTTGAGCTAGAGAGTATGCTGTGGGGCAGCAGGTAATGGTACTAATCCCTGTCAGACAAAAGCTGTGGACAGCTTGGGTGGGGAACCTTCAAAGTGGTAAGGAAGGTCAGTGATAACTACATGGTAGAAACTGTGCCATGGTAACATGATGAAACCTTTCCATGATAGGGAGGCCCTGATGCTAAGTATTTGAGCACAAGGCAGGAGGAGTCTCAGGGGAATCTATGGCTACAGGGAACCAGCCAGCCAAACCCCAAATTACTATGATGTAGCCTAGTGTTTCAGGCATGTGATGGGACTGTGCAGCAATGCACAGGGGTCAACAATGTCAAGGCAGCTGGAATCTCAAGACAGGAAATGGGGTAAGGTATTCCAAGATTGGGTCACCCTCTCAAGCAACATTTCTCAAGGGTCACTTGAAAAACTAGCTTGAATGTTCAGTGAGGCAAGAAGTGTGACAAAAGGAAATACTGCCAGCCGAGCTAGCTGGAATTTTGTAAATAATTATATGTCATATCTGAATATTAATATGATTTATTTATAACTGTGACAGAAGGAGGTATGCCAGCACAGCTATCTGGAATTCTGTAAATAATCATGTCAGCTGTGAAAATCGACATGATTCATATACTTGTTTTACAAATGTATTACAACTCTATATTATGTGTATATTAAACTGCTGGTACAGAGGTGTGTGTTGAACAGGGTTTGTACAGTACTGAGCCTAGATGTGTGGCGACAGTGTACCCTGCTGGATTCAAATAGAAATGTATATAAACTATTGTACATGTATAAATATATATGTTTTAACAGTGGGAACAAGAACATAGATGGTTAACTTGCAAAACTTCAAAAAATAGTTGAAATTAAATTGTTTTATGATTGTGCTACAAAAGGTCATTTCAATGCATCAAGGAGACAAATCTAGAACTAGGGTGGCTTCTCCATTGTTTTGTAGGTGTTTCATTGTTTTATGTCTTCCAGCAGTTGCAAAGATCTGAGCAATATGCATTTTTCAAAGGGAGATGCTAAAATTCTGGCAGTTTCTAATAATGGGAGTTTTCACCTGAGATAGTCAGATGACAAAAGTGATGTCATTCTGCAAGTATCCCAGCAGCAATATTTGCGATATTAATTTAAGAACTCTCTGAGACAAAGAAAGAGAGAGAGGGAATTTTGTATTTTATCTTTGCCCTAACAAGAATATCCACTCATCACTTCTGCCTGATTGTTGCTCTGTAAGTAAGTTTTTATGGCATAGTAACTCTTTTAGATTCAGATAGAAATATAGTAAAGTATAGCTTAGATGTTTTTTTTATTTATTTATTTATTTATTTTTATTTATTTGAGTCTGTCCTGCACTGTTGTTTTAAATATTTCCTGTTATTTTGAACTCTGATGTAATTGATTACTTACTGAGTAGAGTCGTGTTATTTTATTATTTATTATTAAATATATTTAAACCTATCACTGTGGCTGATGTAGTTGAGATATACTTAAGCTCTTAAAGTTCTTGCATATCTGTTTGGTGATACTGTACAGGCCACTGCTAACAGCCTAGCCCTTGGTCAAACTACCATTTGGATTAATAGTAACATTACACAGTAAGACTGGACACCCTTTGCTAATGACCTTAAAGTAGCTGATAAGGAATTGGCTGGTGGCAGTGAAAACTACCTTATAGTCTTGGCAGAAGGGGGCATAGCTAGTAAACCTGTGCCAGCCCTTTTCAGGTGTGTGTGTGTGTGTGTGTGTGTGTGTGTGTGTGTGTGTGTGTGTATTCACTTCCAAAGCTCGAAATATTGAAATCTTGAATTTCAGTATCTTGAGCCCAAGAAGTCGAAGCCACAAAACAATGAAAACTAAAAACTGTGAAATTCAAAACCTTGAATACTGAAGGTTTTGAATTTCACAGTTTTACTACACACACACACACACACACACACACACACACACACACACACACACACACACACACACACACACATACACACACAATCACTCTACTACATGAAAGCAGGGGGGGGCAAGCACCCCTGCACCCCCCCCCATGTGAGGGGCTGTGCCCCCATGCCCCCCCACTTAAATATTCTCACTCCTAGGTTGCACTACATACACACACAAAACACCACCACACAAGCTACGTTCTCCTCACACACACACATCACAGCAACAAAACACACTGACATACACCACAACCCCTAACCAAACCCCTTAACACACACACACACACACACACACACACACACACACACACACACACACACACACACACACACACACACACACTTACCTGAATACATGATCATAGCAGAACTTTAGAAGCATGAAAATCAAAACCTCTGGTATTCGAGGTTTTGAAATTCACACTTCTAAACTTTCGCTATTATGTGGATTCGGCTTCTTGGGCTCCAAATACTGAAATTTGTGATTTCAGTATTTTGAGCTTCTGAAGTGAACCCGTGTGTGTATATAAATCAAACTTCAAAGTGTGTGTGTGTGTGTGTGTGTGTGTGTGTGTGTGTGTGTGTGTGTGTGTGTGTGTGTGTGTGTGAGAGCTGTTTGGGTAGGGACATGAAGCACTAGTTGGACAGAGAGGGTGCTGGAGGTCTTGGTTTGACCACTCATTGAGATCTCAGCCCTATAGCTGTGCCAGTGGGGAGTTTTATTGGAGATCTGGAGAAAGTGTGAGAAACCAGCCCTAGACTGACTGTGGTTTCTTTGTGCTCTTAAGGGAAATTGCACTTTACTGTGTGTGTACTTGTTATCCTCCCAGTGTGTACATCCCCCACTTTTGCCAGTGGTTAGGATTGAGGCTCCTTGATTACAGGGCCAGTGCAGGGGCATCACAGTGACCATGCCTGTTGCAGGTAGGCCACTACAGGTAAGGTGTCTGGGCACTTGGATAGGTGGAAGAAAAGTTGCAGATACAACTGCAGAGGGTAATAACATGAACATTTTTATAAATGAGGTGTTCAGCATGTAGGTTTTGGGCTGTCTGAAAGCAGAATGCAAATGTAAAGTCCAGAACACATAAACATGTGATGTTAATAAATTAGAAATTAAATAAATGATATGGTGATGAAGATGATGAGGATCACAAAACATCTAGAAAGGTGAAGAAAAATAAACCCTGGTAGCTTATGCAGATCTTGTAGGCAGCTCTCCATCAGAAAAAAAGGAAGATGTTTTTTGGAATGATGAGTACGGATGGCAATGCATTATAGCAGCTAACATTTATATCAGTAAACATTTCAAATCCCACATCAGAGCTATGTCTGCTGAAGAGCAGGACCAGATTAGCAAGATAATCAACTGTGCTGAGCTTGACAAAAATGTATTTCATTGAGAAGTCATGATAAGTGTGCACTGGGGAAAGTAGTGCCATTTCTGCTGTTGCAAGTCAAGCAACATAAAATGCAAATGCAAGGGAAAAGAAAGCTGTAGAACAGCAGCAGCATCAAATCACTCAGAACATTCTAGTAGTAGTATTGCTAGTAGGGTGGTATGAGAAGGAAAATGTGCAGGTGGAAATAGAAAAAAGGAGGATATAATTAAGATGATTAGGAGTAAGTTGAAATAGTACAGTGTTTAGTGATTAGCCATGAGAAACTTGTATAAAAAAGTAAGGACTATTTCTCTGGGAAGGGGTGTGTCTTGATGATTCAAGTAGGGACATTTTTATTTGACAATATCTGTAGTCCTAGAATTGATCATTTAGATAAAATACAACAACAACAATAATAATAATAATAATAATTATAATAATAATAATAATAATAATAATAATAATAATAATAATAATACATAGGAAAATTAAGATATATCTTAATATTTAGAAAGGGCTACTGCACTCAACAAGTCCTAATATGGCAGTTTCCTTCTAGTGGTAGCCATTTCTGATTCAGGCAGGCCATCCACAGTGATTTTACACGGCCTGTAGAATCACTGTGGTGGTGTGTCTCCATGTCTGTGGTTCAATGCTAATGAAGCATTCCAGGATACTGGCATATGCTAATTTGCCGTATGATATCCCCTGGAAAATCTAAGTTAAAGGATTTACACAGCTGAGTGGTTCAGAGGATTATTTCTCTTAGTAAATTATCACAGCCAGAAAAGTGGCGATCCCCCATAGTAGTCTATAGACAACAATGCAAAAAGTAAGATTAGGTAAGTGTCTACATAAAGGTAGGAGTGGTGGAGTGTGAGATTGTGTCCATCTGTGGCAGTGTGCGTGTGTGTGTGTGTGTGTGTGTGTGTGTGTGTGTGTGTGTGTGTGTGTGTGTGTGTGTAGATGAGACTATCTGTAACTGAGATCTGGTGAAGGGTGTGTTTGCATTATGTATGATTAGTGTCTGTGTATGGGGGGAGTACTGTCTGATGAGACTAATAAACAGAGCAAGTAATACTGGTAGACTGAGGAATGCTAGACATCATGGATAGTTTATACATATTAAATGGAAGTCTGCAATAGGAGGGGGCATTAGACAGTAGGTAATCTTTATAAATATTACTGAAAGTTCATTACTGGGGATAGGTGACACTAGACACTTGGTAAACTTTTATAAAAACAACCTTAATAAAATGGAAAATGCCTAGAATAGCATAGCCAGATTTGCTACAGGTAAACCTTTCAGAACCCACTACTGTATTAACCTAAAGCAACTAGGATGGCTTGAATTACAAAATCAGCTTAAATTCCACCAACTTACCATTGCCTACAAAACCCTTTGCCATCCTACCAATACCCCTATAGTATCTACCCTCATTATCCCCTACAACAATCTAAAGACCTTACATTCATCACATAGACTTCTGGTAAATATTTGTAAGTCAAAAAACAGAGCTGAAGACACTCTTTTCTCTAATGCTGTTGGAAAATCCTGGATACTTCTTTCTAGCGAACTTTCCTCTGTTCCCTCTATATCACTCTTTAAAAACAAACTGAAACTTTTTCTCAGAACACACTGGTTGTGCCCCTGTACCAAACCTGACTGATCTACTACCTCTCTTACTTGGATCTACCTGCTCTCTTCTTCTCAGTAATCTTGTTCCTTTTCTTAACAACTGATCTAGACCTTTCTAGATTTTTTTTTACTTACATCCTCTTAATTTCTATAAGCAGACTAGTTATTAGCTCTTATACTGATTATTACAGCTCCTGCTTTTTGTTTTCCTTCTTTATGTCAACCTGTTTACCAACATATTATCTAACTGCTGCTATCTTTTTATATGTTGTATTGCAACTACATTTGTATTGTATTGTGTATTTGTATATTTAGCACTATGCTATGAACAAACGACTACTGTGATTATTCCATTTTTTTTCTTGCAATGTTTAACATACAAATTAATCTTTGTATAATGTGATTATATTTTTACTTCCTCGGAACTTATCTCCCCGGGTCTCTACTGAAAATGGACATTTATCCAGTTAGACTAGCCTGGTCAACAAATGTAAAATAAAATAAATAAATAAATAAATAAAAATAATACAGAAAGTTTATTATGGGAGTTGACACTAGACATCAAGTAAACTTTATGAATATTATTTAAAGTCCATAATCTGGAAATGAGTGACAATAGATGCCAGAAGCACATTATAAAGATTAATGGAATTCTGTAATACAGGGTTGAGAAATACTAGATACCAGACTACTACTTAAAGATTATGGAGTGTTCAATAAAAAATAAAAAATATAAAATAAAAAAACATTTTGCACTTTCTGAATAACAAGAGGTATGAAAGTCTGATGTCTAGCATTACTGACTTAGGGCAGTTGGCTGGGATTTTTGATGGACAGGACAGTTGTAAGAGGCAAAATCAGGTGGACAGTTGAGAGATATGGGGAAGTTGTCAGTGTGCATTTGCACATGCATATGTGTGTGTTGTTGACTGTGTACACGTGTGTGGGAGAGTGAATGAGGGGTGATCTGTAGTAGCAGGATGCATATGCTGGTAGTGGTGATTGCCACAGGTAAGTGCTAATTAACACCAGCTGTAACACCATGAGATTCAGAGACATGCAAGTTTGCTGATATTGGGGTCTTTACTAATTGTATCGAACATATCTCTGAATCACATTTCTCATGATCTTGGAAACTGATACTTTTGACAGCAGCAATTTCCATGAATGTAAGGAAATATTTCTGAATCCTGCCTAAACTTGTCCATTAAATAGAATTTGAATGTGGCAGCTAGGAAGATAAAAGACACAATTTCTAGGGCTAAATATAAGTATGAAGTGCATCTAACAACTAAGACAGATAATAGGAAAACTTTTTTTATATTTTCTCTCTCAGAGTAAACATCACTTTAGTGTGTTGCCTCTGTCCTCTGTATTAGGCCAAAACATTATTTGGTTTGTTAACAGTTGTAGCTGGCTAAAATTTTTAGTGACTTCTTCTTTGCTATATTTCCCATTGGTACTGATTTTTTTTTCGGATATTATGGTCGGTATCACAAAATTCAACTGTCCAGCCATATCAACAGCAGTTAGTAATAATGTCTTTAATGGGAATCAGGAAAACTTTCTGTATAGATCCTTAATTTTTCTGTCCAGTTCATTAATGTTATTAAGACCAAAAGGTAAGAAAAAGTCAGCAGATTGGGCAACTACAAAAGTAGTGTGTCAATATGTAGTGGATGTTTTTCAGACCTGGGTCTCAACTATTACTTTTAACTCTTTAAATGAGTTGAAATACTATGTGAAAATTGTTTCTGAATTAGGGCCTTTGTCCCTTACTTTTTTGGCACTGTCCTAGATTCTTGAGTACAAACATCGAGAACTATGCTGGACAGTATTTTGTCTAACCTGCTGAATTGGCAGAATAGGACAAATAGCTTTAGGCTCCACAGCCATCTGAGACCACAGCTGTACCTTTTTCTGATTGTAGTGAAGTTCACATTGAGTGGCACACTGATTTTGTGGAATGAGAGATGGAGCTTTCAAGACCCTTCCAAAAATAGCTGAAGGGGATAACTATCCACACCACCAGCAGCAGTAGCAGCAGTCATCTCAGACTTCTGCTGGACCTCTCACTGGCCATAGCAGCAGAATCTGATGCAACTGCACTAGCACAATAACTTTCATGATCTGGGAAGGTGACTTGCAGGATCACTGCTGAATGCAGCATGCAGGGGATAAGCTGTGGGCTGCACAAGTTATAACTAATGTCTGTGAAGAGAGACTAAAGATGGGGCTTCTAAAAAAGTAAATGTTTTGCCTCAGATTCACAAAATAGTGATGAAAAAGTTATAAGGCCATCTGTCTAAAATTAATGCTTTATGAGGGGTAAAGCCCCTATATTCCACTCACACCCCGATATTTAATTTAATAACTCCCTTAGTCACATTTTTTTCAGAGAAAGGGGAGATACTCACCCCAAAAATCAAATATATAGCTATCTTCTTTCTATGGAGACATTGTCATTAAATCATCATTTGTGAAATCCACTGATAGAGTTTATCTAATCAAAAAGCTTGTGTTTCTGCAGAATACATGTCTTCAGCAGAGTCTTTCAGATGTGTGTGTGTTTGTGTGCTTGAGTGTGCACGTGTGTGTGTGTGTGTGTGTGTGTGTGTGTGTGTGTGTGTGTGTGTGTGTGTGTGTGTGTGTGTATGTGTGCATGTGTGTGTTTGAATGTGCTGCATCTCTCAATGCAAAAATATATTCTTCAATATATCTATTTAAAATGCAAAGCAGTTGGAGCAGTTCCTGTACTATAATTCTGTATGATCAATCTTCATTTAAAATATGCATTTACTGTGTTGTAGAATGTGACTGTACTGCGGAAGTCTCATGCGCAAATACAAAATGACTGTTATTAAAAGGCTGCTTTACAAAAAAAGATTGCCCATCATTTTTAAATGGGTAAAGCAGATCCGGATTGACTTTAGCAAAATCCATCCACAAAAAAAAAAAAAAAAAAAACTCTGCAATTAATTAACAGGAAAATATAGTAATTTAATATTTTTCAGTGTATTGCTTTTTCAGAATCAGGATACAGGTCAGATTCAAAAAAGTCTACACTAAATGTACATGATATGTTTTCAAGACCATCCTTACCACATTTTTGTGCTTTCTAGTTACTTAGAAAGATTACACTAAGCTTACATGTAGTCTACACTTTGTGGTAACCTTTATGAATCCCTGTCAGTATTTAAAACTGCAAGAAGTTCAGTAGGAAAACTAAAATTAGGAAGAGGAAGGTATGAGTTATGTCTTGTTGTCTATTCACTCAGAACAGTCTACACTTACCCCGGGAATCAGGAGGCCCTATACGATGTGCAGGAATAGTGCAGGAGCTGCTGCATGCAATATGTTATTCCTGCATGGACACCACTGCATTATGCTAATTACCTCATTTGCTGGTGAAAAATTCAGCAAGCAGACAGTTGTTCATGCAGGAATAGTATAATCTGTAGAAATGTATTCAGTTACTAGCTGAATACATTTCTGCAAATAAGAAAATGGAGGCATGACAGCCTCAAATAAAGCATGTATTCCATGTATTAGGCATGTCGATGGCCAAATATTTTTTTTTAAATAAAAGTTTTTTTTGGCTGATCTCTCAAGTTTGAGACAAATCTGCATTTTGCTATAATAGTCAATGGCATGCAGAATAAAAAAATACCAGGATAGTTAGTAGTTGCTAAGGCTGAGTGGAAGTGTGGTGTGGTAACTCAGGTAAGGAGCAGTGTATGTGCAATGAGGGGATTTATACTGAATCACAAATTTCTCAGACTGCACTATGTATGTGCTCAACAAACAACACCGTGGTGTAGAGGAGGGCTAACATGAAAAAAAGTGTGTGTCATCACAGCTAAGGCAGGGGTTGTGTCCGAGACTGTATTTCCCTATTCCATGAAATGCAGAGCGTGTTCGTATCTAGGAAGGGCCAATTCTGCTTAAAACTGTTTACTTGACCTAAATAGGTAGGCAAGACATGCACGAGGCCTACAACACACACAAAAAAAAAAAAAAAACACAGGGGATAGCAGAACTGTTGACATTTGAGTACTGGCAATGCGCAGCGAGCATCAGGGCTTAAATGGGGAAGAAATGGGAAAGAGAAACTGCAGAAGGAAGGCAATCGAGGAGAACAAGCATAGCTGGCAGGTGGAATGTATCAGAATCAGCAGATTACACAGGCAGCAGCCCAGCACTCTACTATAAACTATGCAAACACCTTTCAGTCTGTTTTTTCCCACAAATTATACATCACTGGTGTACACATTCGGGGAAATTTTAAACTGGCAATTCTAACAAAACATGTTAGGGGCTGCTGTTGCTCTGATCTATCAGCATGTGCTAGAGACTGAGGGTGATGAGGAGGAAAATGCTGACAACTAACTCAGACTGAGGAGGAGAAGAGTGTTCAGACCCAGGGTAACCTACCAGGGGCTAGACCCAGGGTAACCTACCAGGGGCTACATGATCTGGAGATAGTAGAAAATACAGGGTGGACAGGAACATATTTCAACAACTTGTTGAGCTGTGCCGGTTTCACTTCAGAGCCAGAACCAACAGAGGGGGACCCATCCCAGTGGATACCAAGGTATGTGTAGCCTTAAGAATACTAGCTACAGGTACTTTCCAAAGACCTACTGGGGATACCATGGGGGCCTCACAGGCATCTGCATCCAGGATACTCCACCAGTACCTGGATGTCATGTGACCACATGGTGCTGAGCACATTCACTTCCCCATCACCTGTGAGGAGAGGGCCAGCAGTATGATTTTCTTCCACCATGTAGCAGACTACCCAGAGGTACTGGGTGCCATAGACTGCACGCACATCCACATCAAAGCACCACCTGGTGATCAGGGTAGGGACTACATAAACTGCAAGGGCTTTCCCTCCATCAACTGCCAGGTTGTGTACGATGCCCAGGGCATTATCATGAACGTGTGTGCTGGCAGCCCTGGAAGCTATCACAACTCCCACATCTAGCATTCATCACAGCTGTACCAGGCATTTGTCAAGTGGAGATATCCCATATGGCTAGCTGGTGGGGGATGCTGGCTACGCACTGGAGCTGTGGCTGATGACACCCATTAGAAATGCACAAACACCCACACAAGAACACCATAATGAGGCACATGCACAAACCAGGATCATTATAGAGGGTATGTTTGGGATGCTCAAGTCAAGGTTCCATTGCCTTGACATATCTGGTGGAGCCTTGCAGTACTCTCCAGTCACATGTGCACATATTTTCATAGTATGTGCCATGCTAAACAATATGATCCTGCAGAAACAGCTGCAGCAAGAACAAAATGGGGAAGGGACACACAGCCCCTCAGCATTGCCAAGGCCTTCAGAGGCACAGAGTGACTCAGAGGAGGAACAGCTTGAGCCTGCCCCTGTAGGCAGATGGCGGCATGCCCAGTATGGCCTAGCCTTGGCAAAGAGGCAAAGCATAGCACATACACTGACAGTGTAGGGCCCCAGGGACTGCTCTCTCTCTCTCTCTCTCTCTCTGACTCGTACACACAGAAAAATGAATGCCAAACATCACACCACCTATACCTGACCATGTATAGGCAGTGTATTGTGTGCATCCGACATAGTCAGCCCTCAAGCACCACCCTAGCAACAACTGCAGGCATAAGGTAAACTAGTCTCTGTAACAAAATAAACTAATGGAGTGGAATTTTCTGATAGCATATCTATGGTATTGATCAAGCATGTAAGGGAATGGGATGGCTAACTGGGATAGCAGCAGACAACTGACAGCTCTGTGGGACAGCAGTAAGTGTATCTCCAGTCCTGCCCTACCCACGCCATGCAATACCACCCTAGTTGACAAATACCACTGCAGTATATGTGGTAAGCCAAACTACTGGGGGGGGTCATAGATCACATGCATGGATGTCAAAGTGGGGGTCCCATACTCACCACCAACCCCACACAGCAGATCAGCTGTAGAAAACCATTCAGAAATGCCTGGCCTGGCAAAGGATCCCAAATGGTGACATCCATGAAATCCCCACCCACAGACATTTACACAGTGATATCACAGCAGGTCTGGCAGTGGCAGTATGGCTTTGAAAGGTAAGACGTCTGAAACTACAAATGCCCATGCCAGAGTAATCTAACCTGTGGTTGATACTATTATGCCTGTAGTCTGCAAGATAATGCACACCACTATGCTACATTGAAGCAAAATGTTAAGCAAATATCAGCACAATCTATGCAGATGTGTATCATGTACAGTTGTGTCACCCCCCCATAGTCCCATAGAAATGCAGTAACATGTTTCTAGCCTTGAGCAGCATCCAGCTATCACCCAGAGTGATGGCACAATTGTCAGTAACACCCACAGTCAACTTACTGGTGCAATCCCAGGGGTGTCTCCTGCCGGCAGCATGGGAACATATAATCATCAGAATGCACTGCTTTAGCTATAGATGGCCTGCATCTGTCACACCTGGCCTACAGGCCTCTGACAAATGCCTATGCCTCACCCACAGTGTTCTATTAAGAAGTGTCATGGTGTCCATAACACCAACATAACACAGTCCACAAAATGCAAAGAAAGGCCATGCTGATAACTGCTAGGAGCAAACATGCCAGCTTTAGGGAGCCAGAAATCTGGACAAAGCCATGAATAATAGGGTGATGAAGGTCCAAAGAGAAGGACGCCTGTGAAATACTGCTCTAATAACGTTATAAAGTTGATGGAATGATTTGTATTAACATGGAATGTCTGATGGGTACAAAATCTGAAATTGCAATGTCAACTGTCAGTAATATCTGACTTCTACCCTGAGTGACTTACAAAACACTTTTACTTGAAAACCACACTTGATTGGGCAACCAACAAGATATATGAGTCATGGATGTGGACATTATGTGATACTCTGTACAGCTGACAGGCATGGCTAGGAGTTTAAACATGGGAATGCACTCACTGCAGGCAGGTCTAACCCTGGAAAATGGTGACATGTCTGCACCCACAGAACCCTGGGCCACAGCCATGGGGAGTAACACACCCATCCCTGATCACTCATTCTATGCAACATCCTGACCCCAACATGTGGCCATCCAAGCAAAATGAGGTGGGCCATACATATATGTGCAACAAACACACTCCTCCTGGCTGGTCAAACAGTCTGACACACACAAGACCCTCCAAGTGCAGTCAACCATTGAGGAGAACCCAATGCAAAGTACTGGTAGCTATAGGCAAACATATCTGCCCAGGACACACACACACCCCACATGTGCTATCCCCTACAAATCTATCTGGAGTCTGCAAGTCACCCTGATCCTGTCTAACTTATATTACCCAACGGAGGACTGGAAATCAGACCAGGCCAAAACATAAATGCACAGAAATTCCACCATTGTAATATACCACCAAGGTGCTGGATCATTTCCACAGCATCATCAGTCAATTGCTTGTAGGCACACCTTTCAACAGGCTGGATTGTGCAAGAATGAGTAGTATTTGGCCCATAAGCCTGGGGTGTGCATCATCCATCCTGTATTCCTCTGGTAAATCACTGTGATGATCTGAGGAGGTATGTTATGAGGTACTGAAACAGTACATGACAGTGTCAAATGGCATATACGACAGATGTCTGCTAAAACAAGCCCTGTAACCCTAGCAATCCATACATTACTGAGAGAAATTGTCACAATCACTGTATGGCCCATTGTCCCCACATTTTGATAGACTATCTTCAGATATCCTGCACCAACAGATTGAGATATATGTTTGTAGCACAAAACAAACTGGACTGGAGTACAACAGTCCCTGGAATGGAGTCTCACATGTACTATAGAAGGACACACTGGGCATGCTCATACACTTAAAGAAATGTCAGTAGGATCTAGGAATGAACAGGCCTTCTGCACCCAGTCCACTTCCCATTGCTCCACCTTAATAGGCCTGAAGATGTTGGTTACCACAGGAGTCATTTTTGTCAAACCTAGCCCCGTAAGCCCTGTGGCTCGTGCGATGACTGCATAACACTATAGTACAAATAGCTAGTTGGGTGGGAGTTCTAATCTCAACCCTCCCAAATGTAAAACTGTGTGTGTGTTTGTTTACAACTCAAAGCTTTTGGGTCCATTCAAACCCAGTACACTTCCCCTTTCCCTGCTTTAGCAGTCCTGCACATATCAGTCATCTTAGAAGTGCCTTCCGTCAAGCCTCACCCCCATAAGCTCTGTGGTGTGTAAGATAACTGCATAACACAATAATACAAATAACTAGTTAAGTAGGAGTTCTAATCTCAGTCCTGCCAAATGTAGAAGTGTGTGCGTGTGTTTACAACTAAAAGCTTTTGGGGCCATTCGATCCAAGTACACTTCCCCTTTCCCTGCTTTAGCAGTCCTGCAGATATCAGTCATCTTAGATGTGCCTTCCGACATACCCCAGCCCCATAAGCTCTGAGGCGCATGCGATAACTGCATAACACTATAGTGCAAATAACTAGTTAGATAGGGATTCTAAACTCAGTCCTGTCAAATGTAAAAGTATGTGTATACACGTGCTTACAACTGAAAGCTTCTGGGTTCATTCAAACCCATTACACCTCCCCTTTCCCTACTTTAGCAGTAATGCAGATATTAATCATCTTAAAAGTGCTTCTATCAGGCCTTAGCCCCATATGCTCTGTGGCGCATGCTATAACTGCATAACACTATAGTACAAATAACTAGCTAGGTAGGAATTCTAATCCCACTACTGGCAAATGTGTGTGTATATGTATTTCAAAGTGTTTTGTGGCTTCTCCCACCCAGTACATCACCCATTGCCACACTTTACAAGGGCTGGTGATGTTCCTCACCTTAGAAGTACCTTTGCACAACAGTCACCCTATAAGCTCCGCTGCGCATACGATAAATGCATAACACTGTAGTATAAATCAATAGATAGGTAGGAGTTCTAATCTCAGTCTGGGCAAATGTGTGTGGGTGTGTGTGAACAGTATCCTCTTGGTGGATGGGTTGTTGTGCTTGTGTGAGAACCATACCATTGGAGGGTGGATTTTGCAACTTTTTGCTATTGCCCTCCCAGTACAAATTAGAAGGCCCACAGTTGCCACCCACTGCAGAGGGACCTGTAGACACTCTGAAGCCCTAGTAGGATTGTGACATGTGCAATAAATGTGTGAAAGTATAGGATAGATAACAAGATAGCCTGCCCATCTAATCCTTGGATATCGCTCCCCACTCAGGAATGCTACACAAACACAGTCAGGTAGGCACCCACACCTACTTCGATAGGTGGCCTGCAAACTGGTCCACAGATAGAATCCACAGTGTGAAAGCAGCGGACCCCATCTCAGACTGTTGAACCGTCAAAAGTGGAGTCCCACAGGCTGTGGACATAGGTTCCCTCATAACTGGGATCCACACCTCTGTGGACTAGCCCAATACAAAGGTGTCCTGGCTAACAAAGTTAACATATGAATACAAGGTGGGTGCTATTATTATCCCACCATGCCAGGTTAACATTCTATACAGAGGCCTCTGAGACCTATGAATGTTGTCAGAACCCTGGACATACGCTCAATGCCAGATGATGTGCCGCCATCCCCCTTGGGTATGACATGGTTCCCATAAAGTAAAACATTGTTGGTAGTCCACTGAACACTGATGTTGGTATAACAGAACTGGGAACACAGGTTGACAGTGATGCTGTATGGTGACCACCACAGTGCCACTGTCTTCCAAATATCCTGCCATGTGTCACTACACCTGACTCAGGGTGTGGAATCTAGGAAGTAAAAGGAAAGTGTTTCCCTATACACACCCCTCAGTAGGCCAATCAATGTGCACTATGGCCCATTTTCCATGTACTCTACTGGACACCAGCAACAACAGGAGAGTCTGCAAATGTACCTCACAAAGAGGATCTTAGGTACTACACACTTGCCCCATATGGACAGGCTCCAACAGCTGCACCAAATCTCTGCTTCATATTGCCGAAGTAGGTGCGATCTCTACCTGACATACAAAGTCAAGTCTGACCTAACCCTGTCAGGAATGCTACATCCAGGGACACAAATCTGTCACACAACATGCCCCAGATACCCCAGCCCCATCATCCCAATCAATAGGACATGCTGGAGGGACAGGTGCACAGCCCAGAGACTGGCCACACCATGGAATAGATGCCACACACATGTCAAGTCGAGCACAGCACTGGCCCTCTACAAGAGATATCAGGAGGAGTGGATGGGGACTAGAATACCCACCCTGAGGATCACTACCTTGACTATCCACCATACACACACTGGGGAGTATCGTCAGGTGGCATGATGCCAGTATATTCCCATGGGTTAGCCTTGTAAAGCCTCCATGGCCATTTTCCACGTACACACCTATGACTCTTTAAAACCATGAATCTCAGGACTGTCAAGTGTGTGTGTGTGTGTGTGTGTGTGTGTGTGTGTGTGTGTGTGTGCATTAGTGTGTTTCAGAGTGTTGGTGAGTGTGTAAACATGTGGGTGAATGTAGCTGGTGGCCCATCTTACCCAGTACAAATACCATTGCCATACCTTACAAGTAATGTAGATGTCATTCACTATATAGGTACTTTGGAACACTCCACAACCTATAAGCTCTGTGGTGTGTGCATGAACTGCATAACACTATAATACCAACAACCACATAGCTAGGGCTTCTAATATGAGTCCTTTCAAATGTGCGTGTGTGTGTGTGTGTGTGTGTGTGTGTGTGTGTGTGTGTGTGTGTGTGTGTGTGTGTGTGTGTGTGTGTGTGTGTGTGTGTGTGTGTGTGTGTATTATTTTGTGTAAGTGTGTATATGTGTAAGTTACAGTATTTTGTGGCCTTTCTCAACCAGAACATCCCCCATTGCCATGATTTGCAAGGCCTGGTGATGTCCCTTGCTGTAGATGTAGCTTTGGAAAAATGTCACCCCATAACCTCCATGGTGAGTGTGAATAAATGTGTAACAATGTAGTAACAATGAATAGATATATAGGGGTTCTACTCCCACTCCTGGCAAGTTTGTGTGTGTGTGTGTGTGTGTGTGTGTGTGTGTGTGTGTGTGTGTGTGTGTGTGTGTGTGTGTGTGTGTGTGTGCATTAATGTGTACAGCAGTTTTTGGGAGTGTATACACTCATGAGTGCCTGTAATATGAAAACTGTCACACCAACTATACCACCCATTGCTATACATTACAGGAGCATGTGATGTTAATCAATATACATGTATTTCAGAAACGCAACACAATATGAGCTTTGTGACCCCTGTGATAACTACCTAAGACTGTACCACCAATGAATAGATGGGTGGTGGTGTCAAACCCAACACTGGCACTCGTGATCATGTGTATGTGTGTGTGTGTGTGTGTGTGTGTGTGTGTGTGTGTGTGTGTGTGTGTGTGTGTGTGTGTGTGTGTGTGAACAGTATTCTCTGTGTGTTGCATCAACACAATACTCTATGTGTGTGTGGTATTCACAAACCTTTGGTGTGTTTCATCCAGGCACTTACCATTGTCCACTGTACAAGAGCTGCTGACATCAGCCACCATGCACTTACCTGTATACACTACTCAGCCCTATCAGCCATGTGGCACATGCAATAACTGTTATACAGACCTGTTAATTGTGTACAGCTGTACCCTGGATATGACACAGTCAATGTGTTACCACACTGCCATATCCCTTGTAGAAAAGGACTGCAGGGCTACATCCTCCTGACAGACAGACACTTAGAACACAAACAAAATACATTATGCAGACAACAGTCAGTCAGTTTTAATAACAGCAATAATGCATCATGGCTGGACGCCTACACACTCTGACGTGTAACCATTCAACATGTTGGCTGACAACACTTTACACAACATTACATTGCTAACATGTACTAAATTCACCCTGTGCATCAGAACCATGTTAGCATGTCCGTGCATTGATGGTATGGATGACAGGGATGTTGCACAGGTGTCATCATATGCACAGGGTGTGGTGTGGGCTTGAAAAAGACTGCGACTGAGCCAATTGGATGACATCATGTGTGTGGTTTGGGGATTGTGTATTACACAGGCCGTGCAGAGTTGGTGTGTGTAAGTATGGATGTGCCCTAGCTGTGATGGTGACCTGTGTGTGTATGGATGCACACAGGTCTGCCATGCTGATGCCCTATACAGGGGTATGTTGGACAGCTGCAGACCATACATGGCAGGGTGTACAATTCACAGTGTCTGGCCACAGACATGAGAACTGGGCCTGCCAGGGGTTCCACTGGCACCACCAGGCCCAAGGCCAGATGGAGTAGTATTCCCTGATGCTGACAGTTGCCTGCTGGATCTGCATCCCTGTTGGGCCTGGCCAGGGCCACGTGTCAGTGGCCTGCTGCATTGTAGTGTGGAAAGCACCCCCCTGAATTCGTGCTGCTGGTACTGCCACTATGCGAGTGGGAACGACATGTCGCATGGCCATGTAGACCTTCAGCTGTTCGTGGTGCTGTCCTATGTCCACATGGCCGACAGTCAACTCCCACCACATGCTCCAACACAGACATCCCACGGTCAAGGAGTGTCACCATCTCACACAACCTTCTATCCATGACCTCAGCATAATAACAGTGGGCATCTGCAAGATCCTGGATGTTGTCACGCATAGCAGGAAGATTTGCCATCTGGACCCGGAGAGTCTGTCTGGTGTGGTGTTCATATGTGCTTGTGCCTCCATGACGGTCTGAAACATGCGTCTGTTGACACCTGCTGTGACACTTCTGGCAAGGCCATAATGGGCAGCAGTCCTCCTCCAAGCACCCCCTGTCCACCCGCCAGTGTGGGACCTCACCTGTTATCCAGCTATTGCTGGTGTCTACAGACACACTTACTCTAGTCACCACACTTTCCTGTCCCATGCCACCACCCACCAACTGTCCCTCATCTATGGCCACTGGTAATGTGGCATTTGTGGGCATTGTGAATGTGTGCGAGGATGGGGTGGACAAAAGTGGGATGGCAACAAATGGCATAGATTCAGCCCCTAACAACCCTGCCTGTGCCTCACTATGCCTATCATAATTGTCAGAGTCTGAAGAAAGACTGACATTGGTTTCCACAGGGGAGGGACACTGACCCCAATTGCCACCTGTGAGGGGAAGACAACATCTCTAATTTAACTAATTTAACACCTGTACAGTATGTTTTACTTACACACACACACACACACACACACACATCAACATCATGCATTGCAGCCATTCTTAAACCTTCTTACTAAAAATCTACATCTCTGTGATGCTTGAGTTGTGTTAGTAGGTGATGTTTCTTTCCCCAGAACAAACTGCACCCATGTACACATTATTACTGTGCACCTGTATAGTATACTGGCATCTACTGTAGACCACACCTCACAACTGTACAAATCATTGCCGAATGTGTAGATATCTGGCACTTATGTTTGCTCTGTTCC
The DNA here is from genome assembly GCF_019279795.1 of Protopterus annectens. Taxonomy (NCBI): domain Eukaryota; kingdom Metazoa; phylum Chordata; order Ceratodontiformes; family Protopteridae; genus Protopterus; species Protopterus annectens. Next base: position 1,448,484,839 of record NC_056728.1, read on the forward strand.
TCACAACCCTTATGTGTTTGTCTGGCACATAACTGGGATGATAGGAGGACTTATGTCATCAACTAATGACATACATTTGATTTGCACATCTCATCAGCAGCAGTGAATGTATATGCAATCACATCCGGATACAACAATGTCCTTCTTAGCGTAACATGGATATGATAAGCGTACACATCAGCCTCTTTTATGATATAAAATGAGACCACAGTACTGCATTTGAAAACATTACACACCTTATATGTGACATATGACCTGTGCAATCTAATCAAGAAACAGACAAATATGTTTTGTGGCACACACGTGAGTGTTATTTGTAACTGTTCAGAATTTCCTCCACCATGTTTACAGGCCTAGTTCCAGCTAATGAGCAGCAACCCTAATGCTGGACACTGCCACCATCAAGCTTCAATGTGTGTATGGTGGTCCTCATGTGAAGTGAGGTGTTGCTTGTGCACCCCACATAGCTTTTGGAATACTCTGTAGGTTTGAACCTTGGTCCCATGACACCATTACCCATTGCATCACATGCCTTTGGAAGACTTGATGTTATGTTTGGCTACCTGTACACAGCCCTGGATAGTGTTTGGTGTGGGTAACTGCTTCTATCTACTGACACCTCACCATAGGCCAGGCTTATGCAGAATCCAGGAGATTGCTGTCACATGTACTACAGAAATAGTACTTGCTGGAGAATCATGCAAGTCCCTCAGTGTTGCTGCATGTCTCCTGGCAGCCTCCCTGACCAGTTCTCAACATGCCTTGTCATCTGTTTTGGAAGAACATCTGGTTCTTTTCAATAGTAGTATTGTCCCATATTTAATCCAAATTTTGATGACTGTCTCCACTGTGTTCCATGGTATATCCAATGTTGGGGACACTTTTTCTACCCTACTCCTGGCTCATACCTTTCCATGATGAATTCCCTTCGATGCTTTGTAAGCTCTCTGCCAAACATGTCTTTTGCTATAGCAGGCAATGGGATACATGTCAGATATATTCTACTAGGACAGTTGAACATTATTTGGGGTAATCAGAGTCTTGTTATTTGATGGCATGTGTGTAACCAGAAAGAGAATGTTGTGATTACTGCAAGAGGTGCATCAACCAAGTAGTGGTTTCTGTGTGTGCACATGTATGCAACCAGTTTATAGTACATTTTTTATGTTTAATATTTACTCCCCTAACAGATTTGTTTTTCAATATAATTCTACAGATTAAGGGTCACATTCAAGGTGGGAAATGTTTTGACAAGAATTTATGTGGTCTCACTGTTGTATAGTACACAAACCTGGCATTTCAACAGGGGTGTGTACACTCTTGATATCCACTGTATGTAGGTGCTCAGATAGCTGTTTGTGGTAGGCATGGATAGAGGGTCATAACACAGTTGAATTCTTCTCTGGTTACAACCTGATAATCATGCCTATTCTACTACCTATATCATTGTCATGGCAATGCAACAACCAGTACCTGTAAACATTTATGTCTGTTGTATGCATTGAAACTGATATTATACACAAGTAGAATATGCACAACTTATTTACATACATAGAAAAGTAGGTTGATTGCACAGTAGGCTTTGGTATCACAGTGATAACCTGGAGGATGTTCCACATTCATATCTAGGCTATTATGTTACGCTGTCATTGTTAACAGACTTGACAATGGTTTGACTAGCAAAACATAAGTCTATGTGTAAGTGACTACAGATATCAGGCACGCATGTGTTTATGAGACTGTACAACTGAATGGTATGAACTCACTATATCACATGTATTTCAACACACAGTTCTGCAACAGTACTTTACTCTGCACATGCTCTGTATAGCTCTGTTATATTTACAAGAGAAAATGTATATCATAGTTATATGCACAGGTAACATATGGATATGTACAGCATCTCAGTAGCTAGCCTAGCAGTGGCACAGTCAGTGGTGTTTGACAGACATTCCAGCAGTTGCCAAATGTCAGCTGTCCTTTCCTGTGGTGAGTCAGGGGCCTGAGCTGTGATCTATGTCACTACAGACACAGCCACATGCTATGGCCATTGGTGCTGTTCAGCAGTACATCAGTACTGTTGAGAAACATATTCTTTTAAACCCCTATTTTCCATTATTACAGACCACCTACTGCATTCAGTTATATGCTTAGTTGTTTCACATACCTTATTTTTTTTCCTGGAGTTTTCAGAGATATATCTTTTCTTTTTCTTCAAACTGGATCAGCTTTGAAGTAATTAACTGACTATGACAGAGGTGTTTTCAATAGATGGCAACTTGTCTTTTGTAGGTGAGGCTCATGACCATGTGATGGCCTGTGCACCAATTGGTTCTCCCCAGTTGCTAATTGCATGCAGTTCAGCTGTGTCATTATTCCAATCGCCAATGTTATGGCAACACACACCTATAATTGAGTACTCCATGTGGGCGTTGGTCCTTTGCCTTACCTGTGAGGAAGACATCTGGGAGGTGTGTGAGCTAATACCTCTTACAATAAGACTTGTGGAAACATGACAATTAAATGCTGGAGAAGGTTCAAGACTTAGGGGCATAATGTGAGTATTGCTGTTATATGTTTTGAATACAGCTAGTTTAACAGGGTTTGTCTGAACATGCTACGTCTGCATGGGTTTCAGTCTGTCAAAGTTCTTTGTCTGCATAGCTCTCAACTGTAGGTGTATCCACATAGTTGCCAGAGGTTTGCCTGTTATGTTTGTCTGTTCCTCAGACAGCTGTTGTCCTTGGCAAATCAGTAGCATACTCTGGTGATTGCAATCCATAAATGCTAACATCCATTTGTGTTTCTGACTTTATATCCCTCAGAAAAGATATGTTACAACAAACCCTGTAACATCAGCAACATTCTCATTGTATAACAGCAATATTTCAAGTATGACCATCCCCAGGATTCAGCAAATGTCAGTGCAAGATTAGCTTATTCTTGCATGGAAGGGACCATTCCCATGGAGCATGGCAGCGAGCCATGCATATTCATGAAGGCATACTGCCGTGCTGTAATACAAACATGGTTCTGTGTATGAGTGTGTCTGAGAGTAGTGTTCTCACAATACACATGCCCCCTGCACACCAGAATTGCCGTATGGAAATTTAAATAGTGCGAGATCGCTCGTTACACCTCTCAACCCATCAGAGTAAGACATCTGGACAAAGCCATAAGGGACAATTGCCAGTACAAACTTATAAAGTTGATAGAATAACAGGTTTAGCATTAGCATGAATTTTCTGAAGGGTATGAAATATATAATGCACACCTCATAACCAGTTAGAGTAATAAATCTGGACAAAGCCATAAGGGATAACTCCGAAACATTGCCATTACAAACTTATAGAAAGTTGATAGAATAACAAGTTTAGCATTAGCATGGAGATTCTGAAGGGTATGAAGTAAAAAATGCAACAAATAATTTTTTTCACACCTGCAATAAAGTTTAAGCGTAGCTGCGCGGGTGTGCCCGTTGCTTAGCTATGCTTAGCCCAGCTGAAACAGCAAGATAAGTTAAATAGCAATAGACATCAAACACAAGCAGTAATTTAATAGTGTAGTAGTAGTGGTTAGAGCATATGCCTTCCATGTAGTCATTCACAGTTCTAGCCTTACCAAAACCATTTCCATTTTGTATGTGAAATCATTACAATTTTAATTTATTTATATATTTATGTAGGAAGTAACTTATATTTCTCAACCAGAGTGCCCCATACAGTATAGTCACACAAGACTAAATGTAATTAAAGCACAGTGGGGGATATCAGGGAAGGTAAACAAATTTATAATATGTAATGAATGATGAATCAATCCCATAGAGGTGGTAGTCCAATAAAATAAAACATAAGCAATGCTAAGCATTGCACAGCTATGCTGACTGGGTATAAGCATTGTGTAAATATGAATGCTAAGCAATGAGTAGCCCAGCTAAGTGGATTTGCCCATTGGTAAGCAGTGCTGAACCTGCCCCTTTAAGCAATGCCAATCTTAGCCAAGCAGGTTTGCCCACAGCTTAGCTTTGCTCAGCATATTCAAAACCATCCAGGTGGGAATACAGTGTATAACTGGTTGTAGCTCCCCACTGTAAGCAGTATGGCAGGTGTTGGAGAGGGCATGCACTTTAGGGTGCAGTGCTGGGGCATACAGGAGTCCAAGGTCATGTTAGGACTCCTTATAAAAAAACATGACGTCAGACTGCTGCAGGACCAGTACCAGGGCTCCCAATACAAAGCGGAAGCCTGGGAAAGTCTCGCCCATGATCTCACCAGTGCCACTGGTATTCCTCAGACTGGTGAGCATGTCCGGCATCATTATGCTGACTTAAAGCAGATGAAGAAGGCGCTCTTGGAAGAGTGGGTCCAATAAGCAAGACAGAGGGGTGATGTCCCAGCAGTGTGTAAATATTTATAGCAATAACTGTTTACCAAAGTCCTGCCTGTGTATGTAATGGATAGGTATGCATAAATGTTTCTCTATTTTCATTCCAGCTCCAGCTTAGTGGGTTGCGAACCAGGAAGCTCATGCCAGCAGGTTGCAAAGGCTGTGTCACGAGGCTGGTAAGTAACACTCTAGCTTGTACTATACATACCAAATAAATATAAAGGTGTAGAATGTCACCTGGAATTATTAAAATTGAGTATGGTTTAAACTGAATAAAGCAGACAATATTACAGTAATAGTCTCATATAGGTCATATATTAATAAAATGTAATTGCCTGTGAATAAAAATCTGAACTCTGGACTGGTTGTGTTTACACTGGTATGGTATGATTTGAAATGTGTACAGGTTATGCATAGCAACTATAGCTCTGAAAGCATTAAACAATCAAGTCTCATCTGACAGAGTTAGTACGTTTATAACACATAAGATTAACTGATATTACAAATATCACGCACCAAGTTCTGATATCTTAATAGTAATGTTGTGTTAACCACTGTTTTCCACACTGTGCTATGTGAAGTGATATGCAATGTTGTAAATACAAAGTCAGATTGTACAACAAAGACAGAATGAGAAAGAAATCATTCAAAAAAGTGATAGCAGTTTCTCAATAGTTCCCTGTGATGAAACATACAGGTGTCATATCTTCAGCAGAAACCACCATTGTTCAAATCCCAGGAGTGGTAGTAAGCTGTATTCATAATTTCAACTAGGATTTTGTGAAAATATGTAGAAACAGTCAGGTTGTACTAACAAACATTTTCTCCACAGGTGTCCCAGGTGAGATAAGGTATAAAGTAGCTATAAGAAGGCTGTAGTTATACTGTGTCCAACACCCATGCTTCAACCCCAAGGCTACAAATGGCAGCAAGATAAGTACATACACCAAGTGGTCTCCTCCAAGAAATATTTAAAAGTGTCATGCTGTCACAGCTACAGGTCCCTGCTAACAACAACCAGGGTGACTGATAGAAATCAAGGTAGAGTGTGTCAGTAGCACACACACACACACACACACACACACACACACACACACACACACACACACACACACACACACACACACACACACATACACCATGCGTGCACATATGTAACCCTGACTATGGGAATATGGGTAGAAACAGTCATGTAGTATTAATAAACATTCCCTCCACAGGTCTACCAGGTACAAGAAAGTTCAAAGTAGCTATAAGAAGGCTGTAATTATACTGTGTACAAAGATACCACTGCCCACCCCAAGGCTATAGTTGTTGTAATAATACCTGTAGAGTAATGAGTAGAGCAATGATCATTAAAGTTGTGACCACTGCAAGAATCTGCATTTGTTAACTGACATCTCTCTTTCTCCCCCATCTTATCTTCACCAATAATGTAAACACATAAATGAATGGGTATGTTTTCCACCAAACCTACTGTTGGGACATGTGTCCTGCTGTTATAAAAACATTGAACTTTATTCCAGTTAATGTTCCCTGTTCAAATACCATCATTGGTGGCCTGTTGCTATCACTGTAACCTACACGCTGGTGTAATTCCCACTGTGGTTCCATATATGCATGTGTTCTGTTTGATATGTAAATTTTCCAAATGTGTTATATTGGGTTAATGGGAATACTCATGCATGCTGTTATAACAAATCCTTGAATGTGTTAACCATTACTAACCAACATATGTTCTAAAACTGCAACACCATAGAAAATCAGAGAAGGCTGGTCCTAGCAGATCCACCTCTCCTACCTCATCTGGCCGTCGTACCAGGCCCCAGCACATCTGCGACCCACCCCAGGACCTCCTCATCTGCTGGTCCTGTACCACATTTGGGTGGAATTGCATCAAAGGATGAGGCTTGCCCCCCCCCCCCCCCCAGACATGGGTGCAGACAGAATCCTGTCACCCAAAGCCAGGTCTAGGGTATGGTGCATAATGATATCCGCAAGGAATTTGGAGATCTGCTACACCAGCTTGAGGGCCACGTGGTGCATTTAGAGGGTTAGCCTGCCCCTCCTGCTCAGTTGTCAGCACAGCCACCTTTGGGGTTGTGAAGCTGCAGTGGTGAATGCCCATGGGTGGGGACCTCAGTCCCACTGTATCCATTTGGGGGCTCATGGGCTTCTGATTACAAACACCCCTCCCCATCCATGGTGTTTACCCCTGCACATGTCATATACCACCCATGTATGCTGTCTTGTCTGTCTTCCTACCCAATGTATCTCCATAAATATACCTAAAATGAAAAAACATAGAACAAATGCAAAATTCACACCATTAATCAAACAGAAAAGGCTTCATTGGTTAATAAAGACTGGAAAGTGAAAATAATTAGTGCATAAAATACTTTATTCCATGCTTTCATTTAAAAAATACTTCTTCAGAAAAACAGTTAAACCACTAATATTCAGCTTAAATACTTTTCAAAAAACTCATTAAAACCAATTACTTAGTACATGATTGATCCCAATTAAAATATCAGCAAGTTAAAGACATATTCTCTAATTTTTATAAGAACACTGTATGTATAAAATTACATGTTAAATTTACATATTAGCTACTAAACAATATATATATATATATATATATATATATATATATATATATATATATATGTATAAAGCTACATGAATTAATAAAACAGTTCATTCAAACTTTTCTAACCTTTAGTTTTCTGTATTTCAGAAAACATTTAATATTAATGGCTTCATTTAAGCCAGGTTTTTTTGTCCGCTCCTAATTTAATCTGTCAAAGAGTTTCTCTCTGCTCCAAATAATTTTTAAAATCCCCCCCCCCCTCTGGGGTCAGATTTAACAACTTCTAATATTGAAAATAAAATGTATTTGTATTTGTTGCACTTCTCAGTATGCTTGTATAATGCATTATTAACATCTTTTTACTTTATACTGTAATAATATTCTCTCATACACTCCATTAAAGTGCGTGTAGTCATCCCTACATAGAATGCTTCACAATCACTACATAGTCCAATGTAAACACTCCCTTGGTATTGCATGTTAAATAACCAGGAACACCAAAAGTACATTTAATGTGCGGTAACATTACATATGGTCCTTCAGATATATATCTGCAAAAATTACATTGCCCACACTTAAACATCCCAACTTTCTGACTCAGTTTTGGTTGACATATCCCCTTAGAACTTTCTTCACAATTTTTTAAGGTTATTATTTCTAGACACAAAACTTGGTTTGCATCCCAACACATTAATTAAATCAGTGTTGCCTTCCAAAATGTTCCAGTTCTTCTGAATGATTTCTCTAATAATACCACTATCTACTGTCATGTCTAAATTACAGCCAGTACTAACTGCATGATTATTTGATACCTTCATTTTGTTACTGACAAAAGGGACTTTTAGTATAGGAGGGTATAACATTTCTCTCTTTTCTAAAATGCCCTGCTTAAGGACATCAAGATATTCCTTGTCATATCCCCTCTCCAAAAACTTATAGGTGATCCTATCAAGTTCTTCTTGTAACTCTACAAAGGAGGTTGTCATATGACAAGCCCGTATGTATTGTTCCTTTGGGATATTCTTAATAAAAGAAGGATGGTTGCTCTTGTAATGTAAGTATCCATTGGTAAAAGTTTCCTTTCTATGTATTTTACTATCAAATAACTTGATTGTTTCTTTCCACTCTAAACAAACATCAAGAAAGTTAACTTTACTTCCACTATCACCTTTAACAAATTGCAAAAAATCCTGACCTAATGTTAAGGTCTTTCAAAAATTGTTCACCCATACTTTCATCACCCGCCATTATAAAAATCAAAACATCTACAAATCTAGTGTATAAAATTTGTTATATATTTGTTTGATTTCAATAAGAATTGTACATTCCCAAAAAGCCATAATGGTGTTCGCATAAGCTGGTGCAACCGAGGAACCCATCCCTACCCCCTTGCATTGTTTATAAAATTGTCCATTAAATGTAAAGAACTGTTTCTACTAAACTACATACTAAACTGACCTCATTGTGTCCCATATTGCTATGTTTCACTAAAAACTCCATCAAGGCTTCCACCGATGCTGGTAAATAAGGGCACCTTGTCAGTTGTCAAAATAATGTGCTGACTCTTGTTAAATGTAAAATACAAAAAGAATTGTCTTGAGGTCCCAGGAATCCTTTAAATAGGAAGCTAAACCTAGCACAACTGAATTTAACATAGAATGTATGCCAAAGGCTATTCCTTCAGTCACAGAATGAGGTGCAGATACTATCGGTCTAAATGGAGGGTCCATCATACACTTATGAACTTTCGGAACGCCGAAAAGTGTTCCGACTCTTGGCTTTTCCACAAGACAAAAATTGTACATTTTAATGTCCATTACTTGATTCATAAGAGCATCATACAAGAATGAATGAATGTACTGAAAACTACTAAAAATGTCTCTAACATTTACCATTAAATATTCATCTATATTATTAAGCATCTTTAACATAGCTGTATTATATTGTTCAAAAGGCATGACTACTATATTTCCCCTTTTGTCGCTTTTCATATACCTCAAATCATGCCTCTTAGTCAATTCAAGTAAAGCTTTATGTTCAGGGGATGTTAGATTATCATACCATCCTCTGTTTTTAAAACCTTTGTCCCAATAATTTTTAATGTCTTGTAAACACACTTCCTCAAACACCTTTAGTATTTGATGTAACACAGGTGTGTAACTAGAAGGTTTAAAAAAGCAACAGGTGTCATGATCAATATATTTTTACAAGTAGTCTAAATTTAATTTACAGATGTACTGTTTAAAATCAATAACAGTCTGACTTTAATTCGCTTTTTTTGTAGGTGCAAAGTTAAAACCATATTTCAGAACTTTAATCTGCGTGTCATTTAAAATGGCACCGGACAGGTTTAAGATGTTAACATTGTCATTAAACCCTCTTGCTGTTTGTCATTTGAAGACTCCGATGGAATCTGGCCCCTCGTCTTGATTGTCCGAGTCTTGACACTCTTGCTCTCCCTCTTGGATAAAAAAGTTGTTTTGGGACACGTTCCCATGATGTTCCCTGCATGGCCTACCATGTTACCTGCAGGTTCATTGTTGGAAGAAGCCTCCTCCTCTACTACCTTGCTCTCATTCTCAGAAGGGGTGTTTACAGTTCTCTCCACCCTAAAAAACGTCTTCAGAAGGGTGAACGGCTGTGATTGGTTACCAGACCCAGCAGCCCAATGCGGCTTATTCAATACACTCCTACGATTACCAGGAACGTTCTTATTGTTGTTGTTAGTATTATATCTAATATCTGGTTGTTTATTATTCTTACTTCTTCCATCTGGGATGAAATTAGCAAAAGCAGACCCATCCTCATAGGCAGTAACATCCCTCAATAGTTTACTATGTTTTCGGTCAATGACCTCATTCTCATGTACCTCAACTTCTTTTAATACCTGTTCATAGAGGCAGTCAGGATCAAAATCTACAGCCAGTAGGCTTACTTCCTCATCTATTTTTAGTATTTCTTCTTTTAAGGAAGTTAGCTTTTTTTAATTATCATCAGTAAGTAACTTCAACAATTGTAACCCAGCATTATTAAAAAAGTGGGCAAGCTCTTCAAAAAAGGAATCTGAGGCAGTAATCCCATTCGGACATTTGAAAAACCTTAGACCCTTCGACACTATTTGTTACTCAATACACCTTTGAAAGTATCTGATCTCCAAATCTAGAGACCGATACTTTTTCAACATTTTGTATAAATTGTCACATTTGTTGTAAAATTATTCTGTTTTAGCTTTGGCTATTTTCTAATCTGCTTTACGGGGTTTCACAGTAGTCCCAGCAGATGCCCTGCTGTCTGCAGAAATATTCTTAAGGTTTAAATCAACAACAGTTGCTTGTTCATCATCTGAACTAAACACTACTTCTCCAGCAACCCCTTGCTTAGTAACCAAAGCTTTCAAAGTTTTTTGTATGTCAATCAAGGAAGATAACAAAACATGTAATAGTCCATTTTCACCAGCTGAAGGTGTAGAATGTAAAGTCATGTCCATTAAAGGATCACTTTCTATTTTGGCCATCAGACACCAAGAAACATATAAACCAAAAGTGAAAAATCCGTAGAACCAATGCCAAATTCACACCAATAATCAATCAGCAAAAGCTTCCAATGGTCAATAAAGACTGGAAAGTGAAAAAAACGTTAGCGTATAAAAGACTTTATTCCACACTTTCATCTAAAAAAGACTTCTTCAGAAAAACAGTGAAACCAATAATATTCAGCTTAAATACTTTTCAAAAAAACTCATTAAAACCAATTAATTAGTACATGACTGATCCCAAATAAAATATCAGCAAGTTAAAGACATAGTCTCTAATTCTTATAAGAATACTGTATGTATAAAATTAAATGTTAAATGTACATATTAGCTACTAAACAATATATATATATATAAAGCTACATGAATTAATAAAACAGTTCATTCAAACTTTTTTAACCTTTAATTGTCTGTTTTTCAGAAAACATTTAATATCAATGGCTTCATTTAAGCCAGATTTCTTGTCCGCTCCTAACTTAACCTGCCAAAGAGTTTCTCTCTGCTCCAAATAATTTTTTTTAAAATCCCCCCTATGGGGTCAGATTTAACAAATTCTAATATTGAAAATAAAATGTTTTTGTATTTGTTGCACTCCTCAGTATGCTTGTATAGTGCATTATTAATATTTTTTTTCTTTACACTGTAATAATGTTCTCTCATACGCTCCATTAAAGTGTGTGTAGTCATCCCTACATAGAATGCTTCACAACCACTACATAGTCACACCCACCATCCAAATAAATAAGTGAACAGTACACTACTATAAAATCATGACAGGCCATACACAATGGCCGGACATTCAACAACCTGTTAGTAAAACAAATAAAATGTCTGAACATAGCAAAGAAAAATACAACCAGCCATTAATTCACACATGTTTATTATACTCTGATGTATTGGCCAAAGCCTTCAAGGAGTAAACATTACTAGAAATACATGCCTTAATCACAAGAAACAATTAACACCTAATTACATAATTGAATACACAGCCTCCAATTACACTTGTCATTTAACCCCCTACGGGATAAAGTAGCACTATTAATATTAATACATTGAGTCTGTACATAACAATTGTCCTTTTATGAATGTTTCATCACACTGAGGGACAGACGTTTTCAGAAACAGTGCCTTGAGACCCATTACTGTCCCCATGGAGAAATTTATTCAAATGTACAGTTATAGTACTGCCACATTTCTTATCAGTAATATGTCTGACGTGTTCTAACAACCTAGTTTTAAAACATGGGTTACTGTCCCCCACATAAAATATGTTACAAGGCCATCTAAGAGAATTCTTTATACACCAACGTCTTGAATGGACAGACTTCAACATGTTTCCCAGCCTTTCCTCTCAGCAGGAATTACAGCACTAAATAATGATAGACCAGGATACCTATCCACCTACTACTGTATAACATCTGGACAAAGCCTGACATAATTGGTGGACAGGAACACAAATACACAGCCATACATGAAATATTGCTGTTATACTCTGAGAAAATTGCTGGTGTTACACGGTTTGTTGTAACATATCTTTTCTGAGGGATATAAAGTCAGAAAAACAAATGGATGTTGCCATCTATATAATGCAATCACCAAAGTATGCTACTGATTTGCCAAGGACAGCACCTGTTTGGGGAACAGCCCATACATAACAGGCTACTAGCATGTGCAGACAGCCCTGTTAAACTAGCAGTATTCCAAACATATAACAGCAATACTCACATTCTGCCCCTAAGTCTTGAACCTTCCCCACCATTTAGTTGGCTTGTCTCCACAAGTTTTGTTGTAAGAGGTAGTAGCTTACATAACTCCAGGATGTCTTCCTCACAAGTAAGGGAAAGGGCCAATGCCCACATGGAGTACTCATTTATAGGAGTGTGTTGCCATGACATTGGCTATTGGAAGAACTACACAGCTACTCTACATGCAATTAGCAAGTGGGGAACCCCAATAGGTGCACAGACCATCACTTGTTCATGAGCATCACATAGAAAAGCCCACTTCCACGTACTCAAACCAGCTCTATCCCTGTAGTGCACATAGAGAGAGAGAAAGAGAGAGAGAGAGAAATAAATAAAACATAAAGTGGAAAAGAGAAGAAAGAAAAAAGGTAAGTGGAACATGTAAGCAAGTAATTGAATGTAGTACTTGGTCTGTAATAATAGTAAATATGATTTGAAGGAATATATGTCCCAATAAAACATGCTGTACTAATGTCCTGCTAATCAGCTGCTATGGCCATAGCATCTAGCCCTTTCCGCAGTGGGAGATATCTCAGACATACCTCTCAACTGTACAGATCTTCACAGAATATCCACATTTTACCGTCATATATTTTTGTCTGTTCCTCCTGAGATCTGTACTTTTCTGGCAAATAGCTGAGGGCTGAAGTCATCAGGTAATGACAAATCTTGAGTTTAAGACTCCACATCCTTAAGAATATTCACCGAAATGCAAAATATATAATTCTATGAACTTCCTATGTTTGTAACAGGAATATTTAAAGTATGTCCCTATTTATTCCCCCATCATTTTAGGCATTGTCCAGATGTGATGCTCTGAAAGGTTGTGAGGTGGGATCACAGCTCAGGAGCCTGACATGCCCTGGAAAGGACAGCTCATATATGACAACCGCAGGGGTGTCTGTCAAACAGTTGTGACTGTGCCACTGCTAGGCCAATTAATAGGATGTTTTCCATATCCATGTTACCTGTGATTATGAGTATGACACGTTTGCCTTGTAAAGCTAAGAAACCTATAGAGGGCATGTGCATAATAATGTACTGCTGAAGATATGTGCATTGAACTGCATGTGTTATATTGAATTAATAACAGTCAACTGTACAGTATTCTGCTGGACAATAAGCACATTTGTGACTGATATCTGTAGTCACATACACATATACCTGTCTTATGTCAGCCGAACCATTGGCAGGCCTGTGAGCAATGACATTGTAACATAATAGCTTACTTCCAGCAAACGAGAATCAAACCACAAAAGCAATCAAGCCTGGCACCACAGGACCTGGATACCAAGTGTGAAAATTCACGCGTAGTAAATACCAAACTGCAGGGCTAGAAATTCAAGCCTTTATTCAGAAACTGAACCAAATAAACCCAAGCGCTTTCGCTCGGTTGAATACCGAGCTTTTTCAAGGTGAAACAAAGACAATGCTTCACTGCCAAACATTAAATAATCACACAGTTAGTCACCCCCTAAACCTAAGTGCACCACTCCCTTTGTTAATATTAATAGTGTTCTGAAGCTAAGACAGGCTCGTTTGTAAAGTTTCTTAAGTTTGTTAATATGGTTTTGGGGGTGGTTGACTTGTTAAGCTTACTCAAACAGTGAAAGTAGATTTATTAGAATAGATTTAGGTTTCACTGAGGGGTGCATATTAAACGCAAAGTTTTTTAAGACAAATACCTACACCATATGACTACATGATCACTTTTAATGTTTAAGTCAGCATTTACAGCTAGAATTTCATCTGTTTAGTGTAGATCACTTTTAATTTTTAATTCTCACATTAGAACAAAACATATCCACCTGTCAGTTTTTATATTATTTGTAAGCAGGTTGGAGTATTACAGTTGGTTTATTAGTTTATTAATTTTAGGAAAGAATTTCCTTTAGCGTGAGGTATTTTAAATGAGCATTATACTTATTTTTTAAAATTTTAATTTAACATGTTTTTAAATTTAATTTATAATGACAAGTGATTAACTGTGTGATTATTTAATGGTTGGCAGTGAAGCATTGTCTTTGTTTCACCTTGAAAAAGCTTGGTATTCAACCTAGCGAAAGCGCTTGGGTTTATTTGGCTCGGTTTCTGAATAAAGGCTTGAATTTCTAGCCCTGCAGTTTAGTATTTACTACAAGTGAATTTTCACACTTGGTTTCCGGGTCCTGTGGTGCCAGGCTTGATTGCTTTTATAATAGCTTACTTATGACTGTTAGACATCTTTCAGTTTATCACAGTGATGTCAAACCCTACTGTGCAATCAACGTACTAATGTATGGTGCAGCTATATTAATACAGTATCAATAGTGTTGTCCCCTTTGACACCCCTTTATGTGTGTCATTGCGCAGACATACTGTTGTAACAGGTTGAAAAGTATGATTGAGTGGCAAGACTGTAAATACAGTGTGTCATAATAATATACAACAGAAATGTATAACAGGTATCCCCTGAGTACATGTATGTATGTGTATGTTCACCTGGAAGGCAAAAAACTAAATCACACGGGTTTCAAGCATTCAGATACATAGGTTGTGCATGCTGCACATGTGTGTAATATCAGTGTCAGTGCATACAACAGACATAAATGTGTACAGCTACTGCTTGTTGCAGTGCCCTGACACTGATATGGGTACTAGAGTAGGCATGACATTCAGCTATTAATCAGGGGAGTATCTACCTGTGTTATGACCCTCTGTCCATGACTACCACTACAAGCTATATCCACACCTATATACAGTGGATATCACAAGTGTACACACCCCTGTTAGAATGCCAGGTATGTCTGCTGTATGACAATCAGACCACATAAGATTATTTCATAATGTTTCTCATCTTTATGTGACCCCTAACCTGTACAATTCCATTCAAATACAATCAAAGGAGTTTCTAAGAAGGTGACCAACTATTGCCAAGTGAAGAGGTGCCATGATGTTACAGTCCAGACCAAGATGGATGAATGCTGCAACCATCTTAAGAGGTGCATACATAACATACCAGTTTAAGGGTGTGCACACGCATTCAGCTGGCTTATTGTGCTGAGTATTATTTCCATATGTTTTCATAGACCCAATTGTTATGTTTTCCATTGAATTATACAGGCTATAGTTCACACACAGGTGGGAATTGTTATGAAATGAGTGATTGTGGTGTCATGTTCCAATTGCACAAATACCAGGCAGTGTATTAGGGGTGTGTACCCTTTATATCCACTGTAGCTATATGGATACAGCAGTACCTGACTTGTATATCCAGCCTCCACCAAGGTAGAGTAATCCCTTTTGGTGGACAGCAGTAATGCACAAACCACATAATAGGTTGTGACATTGGCTGTGCAGGGACACATAGGTGCAGGCAACAACTTTGAAGCAAGTCCACCTATATCTGAGCAAGCATGTAAGTTCACAGGTTTCTTCCTGTAAGGCTGACTATGATTATGAATCGGACATATCCACCACCAAGGACAATTGCAACCGTGTCTCCACATATGTTGTAAGTCTCAGATGAACCAACACAATTCACCCTGTACTGGGGGTAAAGAACACCTCATACACACATGCCGTGGATAGAGGCACCCTGCATCACACAGGTTAGGTGGGAACATCACCCCCCTTTACACCCCAGTTGTACAGGGAGATATGCACATCAACCACACTCCTTCCCTCAGCAATGGTGAGCATGTACATATTGCCTACTGATGGCAACAACAGCATATCTACATGGGGCATAATAACATCAGTGTCTGCCTCCTACATGAACTCAGGCATGTGCTCAGAGCTCCATCACACCACAGTCAAACACAGACCTACCACCATCCATACACCATCCACATGGAAAATGCCCACTGCCAACCCTCTACACAGAAATGAATGAAGGATAGAGGATTATGCAATCAAGTGTCCAACATTGAGTGGAATAAGATAGTTCAGGGACAGACAGGTAATGCCAGCTGCTATAACCATGATAGCTTGGAGGGTTTCAGTGTAGTGTGGATTATTTGCAAGTAATATCCACTGTTGATGTGCATTTTGACAACCGTATGAGGTCCTGTGACCTTTTTCCTGTTTATGTCTTCCAGGTAACATGCAGAGTGCTCGTCTGCCAGTATTCTCTGTTGGGGAAACAGACATCATCATCCAATATGTGATTGGACATTATGCCCTGTTATTTGGACGGGGAGCAGAAGATGTGGGAGAGCACTGCCCTGTGGAACAGTGTGGTCCACAGGGTAAATGATGCCAGCCTGCACAGCAGGACTTATGAGCATATGCAGCATTGGGCCACCAACCTCAACTGCCATGTCCGTCAATATGCTACTGCTGTAGCAAGGGACCAGCTAGCCATCCAGTCCCCACTGACACCCACTGAGGAGCTCCTCACCACACTTGAGCCACATGCCGAAGGCACAAGCCATGACGCTGAGGGAAGCAATGTGGAGGTGGGTTGCACACACACACACACACACACACACACACACACACACACACACACACACACACACACACACACACACACGCACACACACACTGGATGAGGAGCGTGCAGGTAAGGGCCCAGTGGGGATTAGTACACTAGTGTATCAGACATACATGCATCTGTATTGTATCTACATGAATTTGTCAGGTCTGATTGCAGTTGTGGATGGGGTTTTCTAAAGCACATAGGTGCACATCTATGGTGAGGACAGGACATTGTGTATTATTCAGGTTAGTACTGTAGATGTGCAGACATGCTGCATTCATCCTGTACCAAGGCCACATGTGCATCTGCTGACAATAACATCATCTCACAACTACCTAGGACCCTCTAGGCTGCATATGGGACAGCAGCCTGAAGTTGGTGAGTATGACATTGTTCTGTTGCCTGGCTATACCCTAGGCATGTGAAGTGCATGCAATTTACCATGCACACTACCATCAGTAATAGGTATATTGCTTTATGTAATAGCTATAGTTATATTGCTTTATGTAATAGCTATATTGCTTGTTGTGCATGTTCACTTGTGCTGGGGTTAACTATATTGCATCACAGTGGTCACCACTGTGGATATCTGATATGAATTCAACATTCCTGTAGCATACCTCACAACTTGTTAGTGCCAAGATGTCTGGACAGAGGCAAGCAAATTGTGCTGAACAAATGGCCTAAGGTAGGGTCATGCGTGACACATTACTGGTATACAGTAGATACAAATTGTGTGCACACCCCCCTTAAGATGCAAGGTGCTCCTGTTGCATACTAATTAGGACCACACTATAGTAGTCCACACCACTTACAGCCTTTAATGTGACCCATAAGAGGTACAGTTCACTGGTAAAACCAAGCTTCTGGACTCATGTATTGCACCTACAAGGCTGGCCACCTGTGAGGATGGCATACATCCTATCAGCATGATATTTCAGTCAGGTATGATATCTATTGCTGCCATATGTGTCTGTACAGTCACTGTGGCCTATTTGGCTATAATATCACATACATGGGCATTGTTAAGGCACACTGACCACTTCCGACCACGTATAGGTTTCAAACATATGGATGTTCCAGACATATCTGTACAGAAAACTATACAATGGTTTAACCTGCTGCATGTGAGGCAGATGCTGTTACCACACTCTATAAAGTAATGGCAGTGGGAGGTGGTCACTAGATATGTATGGTATACACATCAAAATGGTGTAAGCCACACAAGTTATGATCCTCAGACACACAAACAGTTGCCAGCATTAGGATTTGAACTCCTGCCTATTTAGGTATTCCTAATATAAGTTCTATGCAGTTATGAGACACACCACAAAAGTTTTACATGTCCTCCTCTTCCAAAGGTACTTCTAAGGTGGATGACATCAACAGGTCTACTAAATTGGAGTTAAGGGAAGTGCAAAAGGTAGTATACAGGTCAAAATGGTATAAGCCAAAAAGTACATGATTCACACACACACACACACACACACACACACACACACACACACACACACACACACACACACACACACACACACACACACACACACACATAGACACACACTTGGCAGTACTGAGATTAGACCTCCTGCCTATCTAGGTATTCCTATCATTGTGCTACGCAGTTATCTATCAAGGCACACCACAGCGCTTATACATGTCCATCTCTTCCAAAGGTACTTCTACGGTGGATGACATCTACAGGTCTACTATATTGGAGTGAAGGTAAGTGTAAAGGGTAGGACACAGGTCAAAAATGGTACGAGTCCAACATTACATGATTCACACACACATACACACCAGTATTGGGATTAGAACTCCTGCTTATCTAGATATGTTTACTATAGTGTTATGTGGTTACTGCATGCACTACAGAGCTTACTGAAGTTTCACATTGCCAAAGCTGCTGATACCTGCACAGCTGTGGTAAAGTATTATAGGTAGCAGACAGTCTGCCTTCTGTTCCACCCATACATCATGCTAGTTCTTTCTGTCTTGCACTTCATCTAGCATTATGGCTTGGAACTTCACCAGATTATTGTATCAAGAAGTATGGTACACCTGGGAGCCGTCAGCAGTGGTTGTTTAACACAGATGTAACCCCAGTAGTTACTAGTTATGTCCACCCCTCTTGGCATGTTTAAAGGGTGGTTATTTGTGCCTTCATCCATTAACCTGGTGCGCTTGTCCCATTCTGGGGCACTGTTTCAACTGCCTCATATACACAGACAAACTTCTCCTCTAAACTCCAAACACTCGGACCTGTGAGGGTTACCCATGTATCACTCAATGTGGACATATGCACTCTCCAGTAAAGACTGGACTTGCAGGTCAAAAGGATAAGATCAACACCTGCACCACACCACACCATATGGAACCCGTAGCTCACCATGACACCCACTTTGACAGCCATGACATACAGTGAAAAGCCACACACCCTCCTTCCCAGAGGCACTTAATTGACATTTACCCAAGCAGCACAGACCAGCAAGGCAGATGCCCACTCAGACCGCAACATGGCACATGCCAAGGGACACATATTTAACCTACACAGTGTGCCCCCAACCTAAGCTCCTAAGGCTAACCACTTTGCACAATACAGTGATCATGGGTAACTCAATTTTGAGGCACACACATCCCACTCATTAAGTTGAATATGGAGCAGGTAACAGCCAAATATATGTCACATCCCAGCATCTAACAAATGACACAGCCAGTCATGTCACTCCACAACAACTATGAATATCACGCTGTATCCATGTGGGTGTGAATGACTTGGGGCAGACCTCCCTGGACTACATGACAGGAGATATGGTTGAACTCTCTGATTATGCAGACCAGACAGGTGTGACAGTAGCCCTGGGCAGTGTACTGCTGTCATCCAGAATGATTCTGTGGTACTTTCAACAGATGATTGACTGCAACATTGGCTTACATGTTATGTGTCCTTCTCAGGGGATCCAGAACGTCACTGCTTGGGATGCATGATTGACAGAGCCCAATGACTTGCCACAGATGTCATACATCTGTCACCACTGGGTTGCCAGGTACTCGCTAAGTGTCTTGCCACCCCTATGGTGCCTTATTAGGAAGTGTTCCAAATGTTATTACCACCATAACAGCTACACATGTATGCAATCTGAGGGTCATGCTGCTCAACAGTAGGCATCTAACTGTCAGGATGCAGTCACTCATAGCAGCTGTTGGAGTGGAGGACACGTCTGCTGTAATGGAGAGATGGTTCACAGCAGCAGACAGCAGACCTGCAGTATCAGGCTATGACGCATTCCACAGCTGTCAGTCCCCAAACATGAACCACACCAAACCTCCACAGGTGGTGTTGTTGTCTCCATATTCATTATGGATAGGAACACCTCCAGACTAGTATCCCATCATAATGCATCGGAAATACTTCAAGTACAACTGTGGACAGGCATACCTCCAGACTAGTATCCCATCATAATGCATTGGAAATACTTCCAGTACTACTGCCTTGGGGTAATAGTGCAATCCAGACCATAACCTGCTATGGGTCCACATATATGTCCCTAGACTGTCAATGCACATTCCTCAACACCCTGCCATCTATGATGGTCAGACACAACACTGACATAGTACGAGTCTTCAAATACCCCTCCATCACCTGGGGAATATAGTCAGGCACCTGTACAGTGGCGCAACACTTCTGGGATTTATCATTTCCATTGTCCTAGACCAGCTCATACTGATCCCTGGTAGAAGATGCAACAACCTTAACCTGTGTTGACCACTTAAATATGGGACTGTTGTTCATCCAAAGATGTCAATCCCTGCATGGTGAGATTCACACAGGCTGTAATCAACATGGAACTCAACATGTCAGCCACACCCCCCACAAAGATAACCACCTGGCAAAACCTCTCCAAAGCTGACTTTGTAGCCATGAGAACAGGGGTGGATGTCTTCACTGCACCCATGGCAATGGGAAATAGCTGCATGAATGTTGAGTCATACACATAGGCACTGTACAAACAGGTACATGAATGCATGGTACTAGCCAGAGCCAACAGAACCCAGACACTGTCCTTCAAACACTGGGAGACAATGTGTTGGTCCCCTGCCATTACTAAAGTGTACATCAGAAGGAGGACACTGTTGCAGGGAAAGGTGGTGTCCCATGACTGCTGAACTCCCTTATTAGCCTCAAACACAACTTTGGATCCCTAATGGAATCCCTGACAGGCATCTATGACAGCAGACATGCAGCAGATACTGACAACAGTCACAACAGCCCTTGATAGTTACATCAAAAACTGCCACAGCATTAAATACAAGTGCTCTGAAATACTGCACAATGCTAATTCCTATCCTGAGACAACAGAGATTGGCCACAGTCTTGGCAACACATTCAGTGCCAGCTTTATCCCTCTCTCCCCCCACAAGTGAAGTGCTGAGTGACTGTGTTCTCACATGCTGTATCTCATTTCCGTTCTAGGCATCTGTGTGTCACCAGGATGTGGCCCTGCAGCAAGGCCACGGGGTATGGCAGTGTGGTAACACATACACCATGTCATAGGTAGGGTACAGTATGTGCATGGTAATGCCCAGTCTGTATCACAGTGATTGCATATGCCTCCCAGATTATAGGGCTGAGGGTTGTACATAGGTATATGTTGATTTACAACATCTGTTGTAGAATGGAGAATGGTACATGTTCTGGTTTGGACACACCTCCAATTGCTAATAACCACAGCCACAGGGAATATTCATCAACCAATCACACTGAGATTACTATTCAAACACACACACACACACACACACACACACACACACACACACACACACACACACACACACACACACACACACACACACACACATTTTCCAGTACTGAGATCCATAGGTTCATTGTTTCATAGGTGTGCAGTAGGTGAATGGGCCTGAAAGCTCTACAAGGCTAGCCCAAGAGAATACCTTGGCATCAGGCCACATGAAAATAGTCCCCAGTGTGGCTCAGTTGTATAGTTACTGGAGTGGTCCCCAGGGGTGTGTATTGTATTCCCCATCCACTCAACCAGATTTCTATTGTGGGTGGACAGTGATGTGCACTGCTTTACATATATGTGATTTATATTCCATAGCATGGACAGTGCCTGGGTTGTGCACATGTCCCACATGCATGTTCTTTGAAGTGTGGAAGTGTGCTTGAGGTCTCTGGGATATGTTGTGTGGACAGATTGGTATCTTCTTATGTAGCATTCCTGATCTCGTTTGATGAGACCTGGCTATGTAACTGAGGTAGTGATTGCACCTACATTGACAGTATGATATGGGTATTCATTGGAGTTATTGGTGTCTGTTCATACAGGGCATGTGCATAAGGCATGGTATTCCCTTTGTGGGCTATGTTTGCAGATTCTACAGTTGTTGCAGGTGTCCAGTGGGGAACATGGCAAAAGGGCCACTTTTCACAGTGATTGGTCTACTGAGGGAATGGAACAGGGTGTCATGTCCTTTTACTTGCTGAACAACACACAGTCAGGAGATGTAACACATCAAAGTACTTTTTGATTTCAGTGACACTGTTGTGGTCAACAGGTAGTCCACTGCAATCACACCATGGGTGCTATCTATGAGGCAATATGCAGGGAAACTACCGATACAGTGGTTGTTGCCTAGCTGAGTGTGTTTGTGTATGATCCGTGGGTGAAGAGTGGCCTCTGAGTATTAGAAGGGTAGCCTATATTGTTCATTGATCCATACTGTAACATAGTCATTGCACATGGCACTAGACATTTAGGGCTGTGGATTGTCTACATCAAACTCTGTGGTGTTTGACAACTGTTGGCCTTGTAATGTGGATATTGGGACATATACTAGCTCCTCAACATAATAATTTAGCAAAACCCATTCCTCAATGGATCCTGGTATTTCAAAGTCACACGGACACCCACACCGGACAAAAATGACAGACACACACACTTGCCAATACTGAGTTTCAAACTCCTATCAAGCTATGTATTCCTACTACAGTGTTACGCATTTATCGCACGTGTTGCAGAGCTTATAGGATGGATGTTGTCCCAAGATATTTCTACGGTGAGGAACATCACCAGCCCCTGTAAATTCTGGCATTGGGTGATGTAGTGGGTAAGAGATTCCACAAAAAAAATTGTACCCTACAAACACATTTACCAGGAGTGAGGTTCAAATATCTATCTATCTTTTTGGACCATTATGGTTACGCATTTACCACATGCACCAGTGACCATACATGCTTTAGAGATGCCAACAAGTACTTCTGAGGTGAATGATATCTGCAGGACTGCTAATGTCAGGTACTGAGATGTGTACTGGGTGTAAATGGTGCCAAAATCTTTAAGGTATGGCCATATATATGTAGACATATGTCCACACAAACACTTGCCAGGAATGAAATTCAAACCCTTACCTATGTAGTTATTACTACAACATTGCTCCGCATTTATCACATGCGGCACAGAAACTACAGGTAGAACATTGTTCAAACATACCTCTAAGGTGAGTGACATCAGCAGCAGTGCTAAAGGAGGGGTAAGGGAAGTGTAGTAAGTGTGAATGACCACAAAATCAGGTCTCTACAAAGACACACACACACATACACTCTCTCTCTCTCTCACAAACACTCACATTTTCACAATTGCCAGGACCAGGATTAGAACACCTACCTGTCTAGTTTATTACACTATAGTATTATGCAAAGTACGTACTATGGAGCTTACATATTGGAGAACTTTGCAAAGGTATCTTTGATGGTGAGTGACATCAGCAGCAGTGCTAAAGGAGGGGTAAGGGAAGTCTTGTAATTGTGAATGACCACAAAAGCAGGTCTCTATAAAGATACATACACTCTCTTACACAAACACTCACATTTACACAGTTGCTAGGATTAGGATTGGAATTCCTACCTAACTAGCTTGCTACACTATAGTATTACTCAGTTATCAAAAGCACCATGGAGCTTATATATTGGAAAGGTGTCCAAAGGTATCTTTGAAGGTGAGTGATATCAGCAGCAGTGCTAAACTAGGGGTAAGGGAAGTGGTGTAAGTGTGAATGACTACTAAATCAGGTCTCAACAAGGATACACACACTCTCTCACACAATTGCCAAAATCAGGAATGGAACTCCTACCTAAGTAGTTTTCTACACTACAGTATCACACAGTTATCGCAAGCACCATGGAGCCTATATGTTGGAGATCTCTTCAAAGGTATCTTTGAAGGTGAGTGACATCAGCAGCAGTGCTGAAGGAGGGGTAAGGGAAGTTTAGTGAGTGTGAATGGCCCCAACCACATTCATCTAGAAACACACACACTCACACACAACTTTACATTTGACAGGACTGAGATTACAGCTGCTACATGGATATCTATTTGTACTCTATTGTTACACAGTTATCACAAGCACCACTGAGACTATAGGGCTGAGGGCTAACCAAAGGTATTTCTACAGTGAGTGACATCAGCATATCATGTGATATAGGCCAATGGGATTTGTAGTGGGTGGGACAGACCTCATAATGGGATTCTCTCTGTCGGTCTGTCTTTCTCTTCCCCATGTCTATGTGTGTGTATGTTGGACATATTATATTACATTGACCTTAAGTATGTGTGAGTATTCCTATCTAATGTGTGTGTGTGAAGTATCAATGGTGTACAATTTGGTGTGTGTGCACAGACAGCTGCAAATAACCGATATATGTAGTCCACTGTGTTGTGAGACATGGGCTTCATTTCTCTAAGTGTGGGAGCATGCCCAGTATGACCTTCTATACTGAGTGTGTGCATCCATTCCAGGGAGGATTGGACTCCAGTTCAGGGTTTTGTGTGCTACAGCTACACCTAGCAAACTGTTTTTGCAGGATATCTGTAGATAGGTTGCCAATATGGAGACACAATGGGCTTAACATATGTGGGATACTGTAACTATTGCTGTCTGTGCTGCTTATGTGACATGTTTGGTTGTAGCATAGATTTTCTGACATATATACTGTTTTACACTGTGATGTGTCATGTCATCAACTGCTGACAGTTATCATTCTTTGCTCACAGTTATTTACTGGGAAATACAAGATGAATTAAGCTGAGACCAATATTCTTAGGCATATAGACTACACATTCTGGCACACACCTGTCATTGTGGAGGGGTAGCTACAGACAATTGACTGCTGGTTCTGTGTAAATGGCCCAGCACCTTGTTGGTATGCTGGCTGGGGATTCCCTCCTTGTGCTTTTCTCAACTTCGCAAAATGGCCATATCCTGCTAGGGCTATACATCTCAGCTGTACGGATACACCCAGGTTATCCAGAGGCAGGACTCATATATCTGGTCAGTTTACCTTCACATTGTGGTTTACAAGTGGTTTTGTGGCTATTCATTCTTGGGTTTGCAGTCGGGAGTAGTATGGGTGGATATTAGAGTTTCAGACTTCACACACTCCATGACATCCATGCTTTTACACCCAACCACTGTTATTCTCTCCTCCACATAACATAATGTAAGCAGTATCTCAGAGGTATCCCTACAGTTGGGCCTTTTTCCCAGTAATATTTATGGCTTGATCCACAGTCCTTGCAGTAGGACATGGGGAGGCATGCTACTGGCATTTGTCAACATGGCCTTGCATTTATTTTCTGCTTACTGTGTTAAGTTGTTAGGTGGGACCCCCTGACATTCCTACATTGACACTATGGGTCAGGCATGGGCCTTTGCCAGAGGACTGTAGGCCATTTGAGTGCACTGCAGGCCATCTGTTACTGCATTTCTACATGGGATTGTAGGAGGGTGCACACCTGCAGACTTTAAACATTTGAAATGACTGTATTGGTATTTTGGTTAATCTGTTGGCTTCCATTTCATATTGTATTGTGACCTATCATGCAGACAGGATGCATATCAGTAGCATACACATGTTAGATCTTAATGGCATATATTTCAGTTTCAGACTTCTTACCCTTCAGAACTAGAATGCAACTGTCAGATCTGTTGTAGTATTTCTGTCTAGGTCTGGTGGGGGGCTGGTCACCATTGGCATCATTTGGGGGCCTTAGCCTGGCCTTTCTTCATGGTCATCTACACCTGTCCTGCTGGGTGACGCTGGTGGTGGGTATGTGATCCTCATTGACATCCATGTGTGTGACCTATTGACACCCACAGTTCTTTGGGCCATCACATGTTCTGTGGTGGGATTGTCACCTTGTGTAGTGCTGCCTAGTATGTTGACACCAGCATTTGTTATGAATTTCCTGCTGTACTATATAGCTGTCTGCTGCTATCCCATTCAGCCACCCAATTCCCTTGCATGCTTGCATCCATATCATACATACAAGTATGAGAGCATACTACTCCATTCAGTAATGGATAGGAAGGGTGACTTACCTTGTTGCTGGGCCAGTATTGAGGACAGTGCTTGAGGACTGACTATGCTGGATGCACATAGTACATTCCAAATACATGCTGAAGCTCAAGCAGTCTCATGTTTGGCATCCCTTTTACTGTATGTGCGAGTCAGAGAGAGATATCAGTCTCTGGTTCCCTACACTGTCAGTATCTGTGCTATGTGTTACCTCTTTGCCAAGGCATGGGCATCCTGGGCATGTCTCCTTCTGCCTGCAGGGGCAGGCTCAGGATGATTCGCCTCTGAGTCCCTCTGTGATTGTGCTGGCCTTGGCAATAGTGGGGGGCTGTGTGGCCCTGCCCTGTGCTGTTCTTGCTGCACCTGTTTCCGCAGGATCATATTGTGTAGCACTGCACATACTATGAAAATTTGTGTACATGTAGCTGGAGAGTATTGACAGGGTCCACTGGATATGTCAGGGCAGCTGAACCATGACTTGAGCATCCCAAACACATGCTTTACAATGATCCTGGTTTGTGCATGTGTCGCATTATGGTGTTCTTGTTCAGGTGTGTGTGCATTTCTGATGGGTGCATCCATTGCATAGCCAGCATCCACCACTAGATGGCCATATGGGATGTCATCCCCAGGCAAACACCTGATACAACTGTGATCAATACCAGATTTGGGAGTCTTGATAGCTTCCCGGGCTGCCAACACATACATTCATGATAAGACCAGCATGATATCCCCAGTTGGTCTTTGGAAGGCACCTGTGACTAGTATTCTTAAGCTTGGACATACCTTGGTATCCACTGAGATGGGTTCCCCCTCTATTAGTTATGTGTGTGAGGTGTGGCCGGCACAGCTCAACGATTTGCTGTAGAATGTCCCTGTCCACCCTATAGTGCTCTACTATCCCGAGCTCATGTAGGCCCTGGTAGGTTACCCCAGGTCTGTACACTCTTCTCCTCCTCCTCCTCACTGTGGGTTGGTTATTAGCATTCTCCACATTACCATCTTCAGTCTCTAGCACATATTGATGTAGTAAAGCAGCAGCAGCCTCTAACATTTTTATTTAGTTTTGCCAGTTAAAAATCCCCTGTCTGTGTACAGCAGTGGTGTAGAGTTTGTGGGAAAAAAACAGTCTGTAGGGTGTTTGCATAGTTTATATTAGTGTGCTTGGCTGTTGCCTGTGTAATTGGTTGATTCTGATACATTCCACCTTCAAGCTATGCTAGTTCTACTTGATTGCCTTCCTAGTGCTGTTTCCCCTTCCCAGTTCCTCCCTATTTAAGCCCCAAGGCACACTGCACATATCCAGTGCTCAAATGTAAACAGTGCTACCATTTCCTCGTTTTTTCCTTTTTTTTTCCTTTGGTTTAAATCCCGGTGCATGGCACGCACACCCATTTTGGTTAGATACACAGTGCACAGGCACAAATGACACACCCCTGTCCATAGCTGTGCTTAGCTAAGGGCAAACACGGGCCACAGATCTCTAATGAGCTTACAGCAAGCATGACACACCCCCTTATGAAGTCATTCAGCTCTTACACTTGCAATGTTGTATTGCTGCACCTATATGGTTGGGTACAAGCTGACACTTTGAAGAAATCTGTGGTTCAGTATAACTCACCTCATTTGCATACCCCAGTGTGTACGTCATTAGTTACTGCACTAACACAGAC
The DNA here is from genome assembly GCF_019279795.1 of Protopterus annectens. Taxonomy (NCBI): domain Eukaryota; kingdom Metazoa; phylum Chordata; order Ceratodontiformes; family Protopteridae; genus Protopterus; species Protopterus annectens. Next base: position 1,448,512,603 of record NC_056728.1, read on the forward strand.
CCTGTCCCCTTGACAACCAGTGCTCCCTGGTATTGTTTACATTCTGCATGCCATTGACTATAATGGAAAAATGTAGATTTAAGTTAAAAGTAAGTTTTTCCATTTTTTTTTATTTTCGGCATGATCCCATTTGCACGCCACTGCCCTATGCTTAAATGGCCAAGATTGGTCAAAAAAAGTTTAATTTTCATAATAATTAATCACTTGTCAATGCCAATGGCCTTATATTTGACCATTGGCTTGTCTAATGTACATGATACATGCTTTTCCATGAACTGTCATGTCTCCGTTTTGTCAGTTGCAGAAATGTACTGTTATTTTCTGAATACATTTCTGCATTGACACTGTTCTAGCATGGAGACCTGGCAGCTTGGTGGATCGCAATATCACCTCACTTGCATGGTTTTCACCAGCAAATTAGGTGATTTGCATATTTATTTGCTGGTTTTCTGCACTAGGGCAGTGTAGGACCGCTCATGCACGTGAAAACGGCACTATCCTAAATCGCTCGACAACCATTTTCCATGCAGGAGTTCCTATACTGTTCCTGCATGGAAAATACAGCTTCCTGAATGTGGGCATGTGTTTGGGCCTCTGTCACCCAATTATGTCAGGCTTTGTCCAGAAGTCATATAGTTGGAGTTTGATAGGAATATGATCTTTCATTATTTAGTGCTGTCATTCCTGCTGAGGTGAAAGGCTGGACAACATGTGGAAGTCTGTACTTTCAAGTGGTTGGTGTATAGAGAATGCTCTTAGATGCCCTTGTAACATATTGTATGTGGGGGAGAGTAAAAAGTGTCTTAAAACTAGGCTGTTAGAACATGTGAGTCATATTACTGATAAGAAGACAGTTCTATAACTGTATTTTTGAATGAATTTCACCATGGGGACAGTAGTGGATTGCAAAGTACTGTTTTGGAAATAGTCTGTTTCTCAGTTTGATGAAACATTCATAGGTTCATATGTTCATAGGTTTATACTAGGCTATCTGCCCTAAGGCATTTATAAGCCTAGCCCAAATTATTGTGGCTTACGCCACCCCTTATATGAAAAAATACTGTGCCCATTAGTTTGTTGTGCCTCTGTCCAGCAGTGACACAGAGTTGATTCCTGGGGTAAACCTACGATCTCCCATCCACAGGTCTAGATTTCTCTTGAACAGAGTCAGCGAGGTGCTCTGCCTCACATGGACCGGGATTTTATTCCACAGCATAGGGAGTCTCTGAGTGATAAATCTATCCCTCCAGCACGTCCTATTTATATCCGTGCTAAGGTTTAAGTCACTTGCTCTAGTGGTTTTGGTGGATTTGGATTGTTTGAGGTGAAGCATGTCCATTAATTCCGGGTTGGACATGTCCTTGTATGTCAGGCACATGTCACCTCTGAGCAGACGGTATGCGACTGAATAGAGCTGGAGTTTCTTCAATCTGGCAGCATATGACAGATTTTGGAGTCCTTTATCCTTTTGGTGAGGAACTTTTGGGGTCTCTCCAATTGCTGCAGATGTCGGGTGAGATACATCCCAAATGGGGCATTGTACTCGATCATTGGTCTGATAAGTGAAGAGTACAGGGAACAATGACCTCACTAGATCTGGATGTGAATCCTTCATGATCAGGTGGGCAATGTAGAAGGTCTTTCTAACCACTTTAGCAATGTGAGTGTCAAAGAAAGGCCACTGTCAACCTGGGTCCCCAGGTCCCTGATAACCTCTTCTGTGCTTAGTGGATTGCCACCTATATGGTAGCTTGGGGTTACCTTGTTTTTCCCAAAGGGTATGACTATACATTTTTGGCGTTTAACTTCAGGCCATGGCTCTGGCACCAGCTATCTGTTTCCGTGAGTCCCTTCTGAAGGATATCCGTGTCCGATGCACTTTCCACTATGGCGCCCAGTTTGCAGTCGTCTGCAAACTTTGTCAGCCAAAGTCCTCCCATGTTGGCCTGTACTTCTGAGAAGTAGATGCCAAACAATAGGGGCCAAGGACCGAGCCCTGTGGGACACCACTTGTGACCGGCTTGGAGTCTGACACAGCGCCAGCAACTCTAACCCTGTGGGTTCTGTCCTTAAGCCAGTTTGCAACCCATCTTGTGACATATGGGTTTACATTTAAGCTGGTAAGTTTTTCTACAATACCCGAGTGGGGTATTGTGTTGAAAGCCTTGCAAGGTCAAGGTAGGCTGTATGGACTGCCTTTCCCTCATCAATGGCCTTGGTGACTGTTTGAAGAAGTCAACCAAGTTCAAAGGCATGATCTTCCCTTGACAAAGCCAAACTGGGTCGGGTCCAATGTCTGCAAGTCCCTACATCTTTGTTTATGAGCTCCATTATGATCCTCTCCATAGCTTTGCAGACTAGACTTGTTAAGCTTATGGGCGGTAATTACCAGGGTCCGTAGAGGCACCGCCTTTGTGGAGTGGGACCACAGTTGCCGTCGCCACTCCTTGGGCACAGTGCTTGAGCATGTACTGTATGTCTGAGTCTAGAGAGATATCAGTCTCTGGTTCCCTACACTGTCAGTATCTGTGCTATGTGTTACCTCTTTGCCAAGGCATGGGCATCCTGGGCATGTCTCCTTCTGCCTGCAGGGGCAGGCTCAGGATGATTCGCCTCTGAGTCCCTCTGTGATTGTGCTGGCCTTGGCAATAGTGGGGGGCTGTGTGGCCCTGCCCTGTGCTGTTCTTGCTGCACCTGTTTCCGCAGGATCATATTGTGTAGCACTGCACATACTATGAAAATTTGTGTACATGTAGCTGGAGAGTATTGTCAGGGTCCACTGAATATGTCAGGGCAGCTGAACCATGACTTGAGCATCCCAAACACATGCTTTACAATGATCCTGGTTTGTGCATGTGTCGCATTATGGTGTTCTTGTTCAGGTGTGTGTGCATTTCTGATGGGTGCATCCATTGCATAGCCAGCATCCACCACTAGATGGCCATATGGGATGTCATCCCCAGGCAAACACCTGATACAACTGTGATCAATACCAGATTTGGGAGTCTTGATAGCTTCCCGGGCTGCCAACACATACATTCATGATAAGACCAGCATGATATCCCCAGTTGGTCTTTGGAAGGCACCTGTGACTAGTATTCTTAAGCTTGGACATACCTTGGTATCCACTGAGATGGGTTCCCCCTCTATTAGTTATGTGTGTGAGGTGTGGCCGGCACAGCTCAACGATTTGCTGTAGAATGTCCCTGTCCACCCTGTAGTGCTCTACTATCCCGAGCTCATGTAGGCCCTGGTAGGTTACCCCAGGTCTGTACACTCTTCTCCTCCTCCTCCTCACTGTGGGTTGGTTATTAGCATTCTCCACCTTACCATCTTCAGTCTCTAGCACATATTGATGTAGTAAAGCAGCAGCAGCCTCTAACATTTTTATTTAGTTTTGCCAGTTAAAAATCCCCTGTCTGTGTACAGCAGTGGTGTAGAGTTTGTGGGAAAAAAACAGTCTGTAGGGTGTTTGCATAGTTTATATTAGTGTGCTTGGCTGTTGCCTGTGTAATTGGTTGATTCTGATACATTCCACCTTCAAGCTATGCTAGTTCTACTTGATTGCCTTCCTAGTGCTGTTTCCCCTTCCCAGTTCCTCCCTATTTAAGCCCCAAGGCACACTGCACATATCCAGTGCTCAAATGTAAACAGTGCTACCATTTCCTCTTTTTTTCCTTTTTTTTTCCTTTGGTTTAAATCCCGGTGCATGGCACGCACACCCATTTTGGTTAGATACACAGTGCACAGGCACAAATGACACACCCCTGTCCATAGCTGTGCTTAGCTAAGGGCAAAACACAGGCCACAGATCTCTAATGAGCTTACAGCAAGCATGACACGCCCTTATGAAGTCATTCAGCTCTTACACTTGCAATGTTGTATTGCTGCACCTATATGGTTGGGTACAAGCTGACACTTTGAAGAAATCTGTGGTTCAGTATAACTCACCTCATTTGCATACCCCAGTGTGTACGTCATTAGTTACTGCACTAACACAGACCCTGTCCCATTGACAACCAGTGCTCCCTGGTATTGTTTACATTCTGCATGCCATTGACTATAATGGAAAAATGTAGATTTAAGTTAAAAGTAAGTTTTTCCATTTTTTATTTTTGCATGATCCCATTTGCACGCCACTGCCCCATGCTTAAATGGCCAAGATTGGCCAAAAAGTTTAATTTTCATAATAATTAATCATTGTCAATGCGAATGGCCTTATATTTGACCATTGGCTTGTCTAATGTACATGATACATGCTTTTCCATGAACTGTCATGTCTCCGTTTTGTCAGTTGCAGAAATGTACTGTTATTTTCTGAATACATTTCTGCATTGACACTGTTCTAGCATGGAGACCTGGCAGCTTGGTGGATCGCAATATCACCTCACTTGCATGGTTTTCACCAGCAAATTAGGTGATTTGCATATTTATTTGCTGGTTTTCTGCACTAGGGCAGTGTAGGACCGCTCATGCACGTGAAAACGGCACTATCCTAAATCGCTCGACAACCATTTTCCATGCAGGAGTTCCTATACTGTTCCTGCATGGAAAATACAGCTTCCTGAATGTGGGCATGTGTTTGGGCCTCTGTCACCCAATTATGTCAGGCTTTGTCCAGAAGTCATATAGTTGGAGTTTGATAGGAATATGATCTTTCATTATTTAGTGCTGTCATTCCTGCTGAGGTGAAAGGCTGGACAACATGTGGAAGTCTGTACTTTCAAGTGGTTGGTGTATAGAGAATGCTCTTAGATGCCCTTGTAACATATTGTATGTGGGGGAGAGTAAAAAGTGTCTTAAAACTAGGCTGTTAGAACATGTGAGTCATATTACTGATAAGAAGACAGTTCTATAACTGTATTTTTGAATGAATTTCACCATGGGGACAGTAGTGGATTACAAAGTACTGTTTTGGAAATAGCCTGTTTCTCAGTTTGATGAAACATTCATAAAAGAACAATTGTTATGTGCAGAATCAATTTATATTTTTAAATGTGATACTTTATCCCCTAGGGGGTTGAATGAGGAGTGTAATTGGATGCTGTGTATTTAAATGTAATTAAATGGTAATTGTTTCTTGTATGTAAGGCAAGTATTTCTTGTAATGTATTACTCCTTGAAGATTTTGGCCAAGGTATCAGAGTATAATAAACATGTGTGAATTACTGGATAGTTGTTTTTCTCTTTACTATATTCAGTCATGTTTGTTTATTCGCTAAGTGGTCTTTGTATGTCTAGCCATTGTGTATGACCTATCATGGTTTTATAGCAGCGTACTGGTCGCTTATTATTTGGACTGTGGGGTGGGGGAGGTAGATGTGAGTGTCATGGGTCCTTTTGTATCCATCTGTGCATGCAGCCCCAGTTATGGGTGGTTTGTCAGCAGAATTATGTTTGTATGGGCATTTAGAGAAATGTATGCATATATATATATATATATATATATATATATATATATATATATATATATGGGTCTAGGACTATTCACTGAAAGCACATTTCACTGAAATACATTTGACCGTGCACAATTCACTGAAAGCTCAGTTCACTGAAAACACAATTTACTGAAACACATTTCACTGAAAGTTATATATGGCATTTTACCCACTGTAGTGCGACCCTGGAGTTAGAATATATAGTGAGGGGGGTATGGGGGGCGTAGGGGTGTGGTGGGCTTAGCCCCCACCTATTTTAAATATTTTGAACTATACACATGGATACTTGCAATTGCAATAAATTACTCTTTTCTAAACTTAATATATATCCAAACTATGTGGGAGGGGGGGCTACACCCGCCACAATGTGGAGAGCAGTGCTCCCCACACCCCTCTTACTATATATTCAAACTCCAGGGTTGAACTACAGTGGGGAAAAGGCCATATATAACTTTCAGTGAATATATATATATATATATATATATATATATATATATATATATATATACACACACACACACATACACCTCAGTATTTATTGGTAAAATATCTACATCTTGTCATACACATATATGCGTCTCCCTATCTATCTATCTATCTATCTATCTCTATATGTATATGTTTATATATATATATATATATATATATATATATATATATATATATATATATATATATATATATATATATATATATATATATATATGGAGCCCTATTATATGATAGTAACCTTATTTGACTGAAATGCATTTGACTGAAACCATAAGACTGAAATTCCAAAAGACTGGAAAGTCACTTGACTGAAACTCATAAGACTGAATCACATAATACTGAATTTCAACATAATAAATTGTAAACTGGAGCATATATAACCATTCTAGGTTAGGGGCTACGCCCCCTCACACCCACAATGAGAGGTGCTATGCCCCCACACCCCCCAACGTGGAGGGCAGTGCCCCCCACACTCCAGCTAACTATATATACTAACTTCAGGATTGCACTACAATGGGGAAAAGGGCATATACCATTCAAGTACCTTATAGTAGTCTACATGCTGCCACCACTACACCCTTTTCCCCACTGCAGTGCAATCCTGGAGTTAATATATTTAGTTAGAAGGTGTGGGTCAAACAGCCCCCCACATTGGGGTGTGTGCAGGGCATAGCCCCCCTCCTAGTCTGGTTTTATACGATCCAGTTTAAAATTTAGTATGTTGAAATTGAGTATTATGGGTTTCAGTCTTATGGGATTCAGTCAAGTGACTTTTCACTGTTTTGAAATTTTTTGAAATTTCAGTCTTATTGTCTCAGTCAAATGAGCTTCAGTCAAATAAGGTTTCTATCATATGATAGGTATCCATATATATATATATATATATATATATATATATATATATATATATATATATATATATATATATATATATATATATATATATATATATATATATGTGTGTGTGTGTGTGTAGATACCAATCCTTCCTGACTGCACAGTGCCTCGTCCCTATTGTAAACTGTCTGTAATGTATGGTATGTTTGACAAAAAATTCTGAAGCCCTACAGCGCAGATGGCATAGTGGTACATTGATTTAGTTGTAATGTATAGGGGTCTGAGTTCAAGACCTGCAAAAGCTGTTTATTTTGTTGCTAGACTGAGCAAGGGCTGTTGGATACATAATGATTAAGGCAGTTTTGAGCAGCTTTAAATGGGTTTGAGCAAGTTTGTGCAACGGTAAGTGGTGCTAATGTACGGTAAAACGAATAGGCACTTACACAGTTTAGACTTCACTTAACGATGCTTCCAAGTGCGCAAATCTGCTTAGCATTCACATTTAAGCAATGCTTAAACCTGCTAAGCAGAGCTCAGCCCTGCTAACCATTGCTCACATTCGAGTCTGATAAAATAGCAAAGTAATGACATCATTCAATAAGTGTATTTAATTTTCTGTACATAACATGCTTCTATGTGTTGTCATTACAGTAGCAAGAGGTGTGAATATACTGTTTGGGATACTTGGGTATACATGGGTAGTATCACATTTCTTTTTTCTGTTTTCATTGTTTTTTTGTTTTTTCTTTTTATACATGAGTAGTATTGTTTGTTATATGCACGCACACTTGCATGTTACACTGGCTACAGGGCACTGGTTGACATAAATAATTTAACACATACACATATTGTTTTATTGAATTAGTATTTTTAAGACTGCCTTTCCATGTAAATTAGATTGCCTATTGTAGAACCATGCACCCCTGCATGCAAAGCTAGGAATCTGAGTACTACACTATCTTGTTCTTGGTGTTTGAGCTGTATGTTGTTATGTAACTCCTAGATATTAACATGCTATTATTATATTAACTGTAGACTATTATGTTTTTTTGCCCATGTCATTGGGACTGCTGTCATGTAGTAATGGCACACATGTCAGTTTCAGACTTCTATCCTTCAAAACATTCATCCTACTGCATAACCTGTTGCCTACCTACTTTCTGTCTGTCCTCTGTGCAAATGTGCAGATGTCAGGTATTGCTAAGGCCATACAACTATGTAGGTGCCCACATAGTATTGTGCTATGGGCCTGTACACTACTGCTAGTTCCAACATATGGAACATTCCTTCATGTGGGCCTTGGCCCTTTTCCTTGTGAGGAACATTACAGAGGTGGTGGGCTACACATTCACGAGAGTAGGTGGTAATACTTCACAGGACAGGACATTTGGGGACAGCCCAACAACATGGGGGACATATCCCCAGAATAGTGAACAGATTCTATGTCATCAATGCTGTTATACACATAGCAGTTTGATAGATTGTTAGGGTTTGTGTGGTCATGCATTTAGTGAATGACTTCACATCTGACAGTGATATATCTCTGACATACCTCTCCACTTGCATATTGTCAACAGACTGGCCACATTTGCCTTTTATGTTTTGTCTGTTCCCCAGACAGTTGGTGTCCTTGGAAAATCAGTCGGGGACTCTGGTGAATGCAGTCAGTAAATACTCACATCTATTGGTATTACCAATGTCATATTCCTCATAAAGGATATGTTACAACAAACGCAGTAACATATGTAACTGTCTCAATGTATGACAGCAATATGTCCAATATACATCTGTGTTTGTGCCTCTGTCCCCAAATGATTTCAGGCTTTGTCCAGATTTCAGTGAGGCTCAGACGTATTTAGGATAATTATTTCTTGCCTTCATTCCTGCTACCATCCCAGTGATGTAGTAGACCCACAGACATGTCAGGGAAGAGGCCATATATATGAGTCCTAAGCCTATACATTCTGAGGTGAATTGTACATTTGAGAGGTCTGTGTATTTCTGGCCATTGTAAACAGACTGTCAGGATTGTGTACACATGTCATGTATACATGTTATTTGGGCTGTATATGGGTAGATGTAAGTGTTATGTTTCCTTTTTCATCTGACTGTGCATGCTGTTCCAGTTTCTGCTTGTCTGTTGGCTGTATGTGTTTGTAGGGGCAGACTGAAACATGTCCTGCACCATGGTCAGGATTCAGACTACACTGAGAATTGGACCAGTATATGTAGGGTTAGTCTGTGTGTGGCATACAATGATGTATTTGTTCACACAATCCGTATACTCTACTGTTCACTTGACTTACTGGTGTGTGACTGTGAGTGTGATGATATTGGTTGTGGGTATGCACTTTCACTCTGGTGTCTGTTTTTCAGTGCTCTTACATCCCTGTAGTGCCTGATATATTTGCAAATACATGTTTAATTACCCATATCAGATTTCCTATTTCAATTACCTGGTGCTATTTCACTAATTATGTATTACAGCACACAGGAGGGTGTTATTGCAGCAACTGTGTTAGCTTATCTACACCAGTACTTCAGATACATCCCCATTTTCATGGCTTCCACCCACAACTTTGTCAGCCTTGGTCAAGATTCATTGCAGTAGGGGGTTCTGAGCATACCTCTCAACTGGCTGGATAGTTTTAGGATGTCCAGGTTTATTGCTCATATGTCTGGTCTGTTTCACAGATTATTCTCATTTCTCTGATAAATCACTGTGATGATATGATGATTGTTGTCTCTAACTGATGACATACATTTCATGGTCATACTTTATATCCATCAGGACATGTATGCTGAAACAAACTGTGTCACTCTGTCAAGAAGAGTACAGGGGGACAATGACCTCTTCCTTCCTGGATGCAAAAGCGTTAGTAATGAGATGTGCCACATAGAAGGACTTTCTGATCACAGTGGCAATGTGGTGGTCAAAAGAGACATTGCTGTCAACCTGTGTACTCAGATCTCTTGTGACACCTTCTGTGTTCAGGGGACTACCATTGATGTGGTAATTCATGGGAACAGGGTTGTTCCCAAACTGGATGACAACACATTTTCTGACACTGAGCTTAAAGCCATGCTTTGACACCAGTCATTTGTCTCAATGAGGCCTTTCTGTAGGATGCCAACATCATTTGGGTGGTTAATAATAGCTCCCAACTTGAAAATGTCTGCAAACACTGTCAGCCAGAGTCCCTTCATGTTGGCATGGACTTCAGAGAAGTAAATACCAAACAGAAGAGGACCCAGGACAGAATCCTGTGGGACTCTGCTTATGACTACTCAGCCATTTGACTTGGATCCAGCTATTTTCACACTGTGGGTTCTCTCTGTGATCCAGTTTTCAACCCTCCTAGTGATATAGGGGTTGATGTCTTGCTTAGTGAGTTTTTGCATGATTCCTGAGTGGGGAATGTTATTAAAGGCTTTGGCCAGATCAGGGAAGGCTGTATGAGCCGCCTTGCCTTCATCCATAACTTGGGTGACTGCCTCAGAGAAGTAGACCAGGTTGATTGAGCAGCCATGACCTACCCTTCACCAAACCAAACTGTGTGGGATTCTGAGTCTGGAGATTCCCATATCCCTGTTTATTAGGTGCATGATGATGCATTCCATAGCTTTGCATAAACTACTTGTTAGGCTAATGGGGCAATAGTTCCTATGGTCTGTAGTCACTCCTTCTTTGTGGTGCGGGGTGACTGTAGCAGTGCCCAATTTAGTAGGGACATGGCCTGAGGTGAGGCTGTGATTGAAAAGGGCACACAAGTGAGGTGCCAGGTCATTCTGTAGTTACTACAGAACATAAGCAGGGATATTGTCAAGTCTCATAGAAGCTGTATTCTTGGCCTTGGACAGTGGTGTTTTAACCTGTGCAGCAGTAATACTGGGTGCCTGGCAGTGTACTGGTGTTGTGATTGGTCCTTTGTGGGGGAGAGGGGTAAAGTCGGCACTGACTCTGTCAGCCAGTATATTGGCAATATCTGTTGGCTCAGTCTAGGAGGTACCATTGTTCAGTACCTCAGAGCAAATGTTGATATTGCCATGGAGATTCTTTACATAACTCTAGGAGGCCTTGTGGTTGTCTTTACTATGTGCTGCAATTCTGTTTTCATAGCTAGCTTTAGACTATTTGATGAGGAATCATAACTTTTTGATGAGGCTCGTAAGGGGGTAATTCCATTCTTGGAACTCCACTTTATTACATATCAGTTTCCTCCTTCTGTTGTACAGTTTTTTATAGCAGGGGACTAAAAGATTGGCTTCCTTTTTTGGAGGAGAGCATCTTGGTTCTATTGGGTATGGCAGAATCCATGCATTTGTGTACATGTTCAGAGTGCATTGTTGTTTGATTTTGCAGTCATGGAACTGCTCTCCATTTGCATGGCTGGCGTGAGGTTATCCACCTCTGTTTTTAGGAGGCCAAAGTTAGCTTTGGAAAAGATTTTCAGGGCAGTTACCTATGCAGGGATGGGTGGGAGGGATCTGGATTTACACGGTGATGACTTTGTGGTCAGATCTAACAAGGGAGGAGTTGACTACTTTTGCACAGTAACAGTTACTCATGTTAGTAATGACCAGGTCAAGGATGTCGCTACTTGCAGTGGGAGTAGGAATGAGCAGGTCCAGGCCATTAGAATTAATGAATTCCAGGAAACATTGGGGAGGTGCATTGTTACATGAGTAGCTTTCTCAGTTAAAGTTGGGGTAGTTTAAGTCAACCAGTATGAGAGTGTTAGGTTGGACAATAATATTCTCCAGGGTGCTTACGAACATGGAGTGTGAGTCTTGGAACATAGTTTGGGACCTATAGCAGGCTACAACATGAATCACTGTCTTAACCAATGTTAGCTACACCTGCAGTATCTGTGATATGTTATGTTGGGTTACCAGTCTGGAGGTGTGTGCATCCTTTATAAATATGGAAATACCACCACCTTTGGAGCTTCAGTCCAGGTTCTGCAGCCAAAAGGTGTGGAATGAGTTATAGGCTGGTAGTGCAGGGGAGCTTTCTGCTGCCTCTAACCAGGTCTGTGTAACAGCACAGATGTAAATGTTCTCCATTTTCAGGAGTGCTTCCAGTGAGCAGCATGACCCTCAGATTGCATCTGTTTGTAGCTGTTATATAATCATGTATATTTATGTATACACACACACACACACACACACATATATATATATATATATATATATATATATATATATATATATATATATATACTTATATACATATATGTATGTATTTATTTACCTTTCTATATATATGCATAAGCATATACGTAGCTATATTTCAGATGTATATCTCTCTATATATATTATGTATAGATTTGTCCACATTTATTTAACTCCATATATATATATATATATATATATATATATATATATATATATATATATATATATTTATATGTATAAAACCTGACTGATTCTACAGAATCCTTCCCTACTGTTGAATGACTCTACTAATTGATATGTTTGGAAAATCATCACTCTTTTATAGAGCTCCAAAGGTGCAATGGTACATTACTTTGACTGTAGTTTACAGGGCCCTGGATTCAAGACTTGGCAGGACTTATCATTTTGTTGCAAGGCAGAACAGTTGCTGCTGGAGGGAGAGGGATAAGGGCAATATTTAAAATAGGTCCCTAGTTTGGGCCCATTGACCCTCATTTTGACAACCTTTGGACAAATTTGTTGCAGTATATGATAAGACCAGCAAACCTCTCAGTCCTTTATGAGAAGGGGAGAGAGTGAGGATGCAGACATCCAAAGGTTTTGTTCGGATTGGTGTTCTGAAAAGTGTATGTCCAGAGCTGAGATCATACATTGTTGAATTGCAATGAGCAGAATTTAGGTGGAATCAGAAACATTTGATCCCGTTGTCTGAGCCTGTATTGCAGTATCCTACTTGCAAGAGAAAGTCTACATCTCAGAGTGAGTTATCCAGCATTCCATTTCCAGAGGACGTTCCAGAAGATATCCCTGTTCCTGAGAAGAATCCTGAAACTTCTGAAGCAAGTTGTTCACCAATGACTGTCCATGTTGCTAAACCTAGTTCTAATTGTTATATTACTAGATCAGGTTGCATTTCCAGTCCATGTCCCAGATACATGGCAACTTGGACTTGAATGCTGCGTTTATTTCGGATTCACTTTAGAAGATTGAATTCCCAAAATCTTGAACCTCATATGGTCGAGACCAAAAGATCGAGTTTTGGAAACTCGAACTTCTAAAATGAAACGCAAAAAAAAAGTCAAACATTGCTTTTGCAGGGGGGCTTCACCCCCTGCACCCCCCTCTACTTAAATATACCAACTCCGAGATCACGCTACAGTGGGGAAAAGGGAAATCTCCCATATTGCGCTGTATGCGGAAGCGCAAAATGGGAGATTTCCCACTTCCTGTCAACACCACAAAAAAGATAACAGCATTACGTACACACAGAGCATACAAGAAGCCTTGCCTCTGTGTGCACGTAACGTTTTAAGGTAAGTAAAGTGTTATTTTTTAAAACTTTACATATTCGATATACTGAAATGTCGATCATATGGTCTCGACCATATGACATTCGAGATTTCAGTATTTCGATTATGTAAAGTGCTTCCGTTTATTTCTTATTGTCTGTACAACTGCATGTTTCTCTTCAAATGTCATTATATTGTAGGTAATTCATTAAAGAGGGAGGATGTAGATCAGTATGTATGTATTTATACCTTTAAGAAGCTTTCTAGGACCTTGACAAGTGTATAAATACTGAGCATGTGTGAGCCTGACGGCCATTTTGTAGTAAGCTGTTGAGATGTATGCATATATGTCTGTGTAGTCTATCAGTTAATCAGTTTGTTTATATTTTGTACTGCTGCTATCCATCCTGATGTGTTTCTATGTAATAAAGCATATAAACAAACTACTCTGCCTGTTCGTCATTAATGAGAAACAAGACAAGCAACAGATACCCAGACAATTCCAATAGTAGTATGGGTCTCATAACAACGAATTTACAGTCATATTTAGATGTGCTACTGATACATGTAACTCTGTATGAATGGCAGAAGGAATCAATTCTGTGCACATTGTGGGTGCTGTGATGAGCACTTTTGGCTATCATCCAAGACTGAAACAATACTAATTTTACAAACTTTAATCATTCTTTGACAGAGGAATGGGTGTCTATTCCCATCAAGGTATTAAAAACCCAAAAGACTTGGAGAAATTAAACCAAGAGAAATGCTGCACTTACTTATTGCTTCTGAAAGAAATGAAAGACATGACCCTCCCCCCCAAAAAAAAAAAAGATCAGCTGTAGCAGTGACACACTTCACAATGGAAAACAAGATACATTTCTTTTAACAAGCAAATACAACTTCAATGACACAGCAGTCAATTTATGTGATTATAGCCGGAATATTTTACATAACATCTGCTCCTTTATAATTCATTTAAGTTTGCCAGTATAATTAACACATGCACCATTGATCACTGAGAACTGCAAAAATGATGACAGCTGATACTATGTGCCTGGTACATTCATGTATAATATGTAGAGAAATGCTCTTTCATCATTAGACATAGTCCACAAATAATACTGCATGCAGCAAATATTATCCTTTCAGCTTTATACTGTCACATAGCAAATATTGTGGCCCATAGTTGTGGACTAGACACCACTGATTTGCCTGTGTAACTTTGTGCCATGCAATAGCCTTAGATTGCTGTACTGCTGCCATTTGCTGGTCACTATTGCCATCATCACTGGTGATGCAAATACTAGAGGTAGCTAAGCTGCCACTATTAATGACTGGTTCTGACAGTGTCAGTGGCTTACCAGACCAGTGCATGATCATGATATGCAGAAAGCAGCAGGTCATAGACATTGTGCATACATTAGCAGACTCATAATTCTGCAGCAGGCCATAAACATTGTGCATACAGTAGCAGGTGCATACTGATGGGACACCCTGACTCATTCAGGCAATGGAAATGGTCTTTAATCAACTCAGACCCTTGCTCCATGACTACACAGTTTTGGGACACAGTGGTATTAAAGTGCTCCTCGTCAGGTTCCCTGTGACTTATTTACTGATGTCATTAACAAAGAGATCAGACAGGAGTCCCCGTGGACTATGATGTTTGCAGATGACATTGTGATCTGTAGTGAGAGTAGGAAACAGCTGGAGGAGACCCTGGAGAGGTGGAGATATGCTCTAGAGAGAAGAGGAATGAAGGTCAGCAGGACTAAGACAGAATATATGTGTGTGAATGAGAGTGAGGATAGAGGAATGGTGAGGATGCAGGGAGTAGAGGTGGCGAAGGTGGATGAGTTTAAGTACTTGAGATTAACAGTTCAGAGTAATGGTGAGTGTGGAAGAGAGGTGAAGAAGAGAGTACAGGCAGGATGGAGTGGGTGGAGAAGAGTGTCAGGAGTGATTTGTGACAGACGAGTACCAGTAAGAGTGAAAGGGAAGGTCTACAAGAGGGTAGTGAGACCAGCTATGTTATATGGGTTGGAGACAGTGGCACTGACAAAAAGGCAGGAGTAAGAGCTTGACGTGGCAGAGTTGAAGATGTTAAGATTTGTACTGGGTGTGACAAGGATGGACAGGATTAGGAATAAGTATATTAGAGGGTCAGCCCAGGTTGGAAGGTTTGTTGACAAAGCCAGAGAGGCAAGATTACATTGGTTTGGACATGTGCTGAGGAGGGATGCCGAGTATATTGGGAAAAAGATGCTAAGGATGAAGCTGCCAGGTAACAGGAAAAGAGGAAGGCCTAAGATAAGGTTTATGGATGTGGCGAGAGAGGACGTGCAGGTGGCTGGTATGACAGAGCATGATGCAGAGGACAGGAAGAAATGATAGCAGTTGATTCACTGTGGCAACCCCTAATGGGACCAGCCAAAAGAAGAAGAAGAAGATTAACAATAGTTCAAGCAGGTAACCTGCATTAATTCAGAAACAAAACAGAGAGGGCACACAGAAAAGGAGGGAGTACTTAATATTAACTATGCCCTATATACATATAGAAGTAATTATAATCCTCAGCTTATAATAGTTTGCACTTACCAACCAGATGACCCTGAGGAATCCTAATATGCAATAAGAGGTGGTACAATGAACGTGTTTGTTAAATGTAAGAATTATGGCAAATGCTGAGATGGTGGGGCTATACTTTTATTATGCACTCCTCTGCTTCACTCACTACCTGGCAGTTGATAGAATGGTTGTCCTTCCTATTATAGTAAGTCTCTCTATCTGTGGTCCAAATAGGACCTTTATAGTAACATGAGTGAAATCTATCACACCAAGTACCTCAGAAAAGTATGCTTTTCTATAGAAGGCATGCATGGTACTGGCTTGGTCCTGTGGTGTCAGTTGGAAATAAAGATGTTCATCCACATGTGCCAATAGTATACTAAGGAACTACTGCAGTACACTAGAGGTAGAATCTTATGAGATAACTAATGTTTTCCCAGTCTGTCTCTGAAAGGTCCCCATAGAAAATATAGTGAGGGATATGCATATTTTGGTAGCCACAGCTATAAAAATACCCATGTTCCTGTCTGTGGATCATAAAAAATCACAAAACACCTCATTATATGCCTGCCTACTGTAAGCCTATCCAGTAACTGCTGTTCTGAATAGTTCAGGTGAGTTATTATTTACATATACCCCCTTGTGAGGAGTGCAATAGATTTCACCATTTGAAACAAACAAGTCAAAATGAGAAATAGTCGAAGTACAGTAAAAGTGAGCATATTTGCAGATTGCAGAATGACTAGAAAAGAGATGGATTCACCTTTCATAACTCTTGTGTTCTTGGCATATATACACATCAAAAGGCAACTGTGAGTCACAAAAGGTAATGCGAGGGACTCATTTACATATGTAAGTTGCAGATTTTCCACATTTTCCTCATTTGCATCTCATTAGACTCTCATTTGCATAATACTTTCTGAATTATCTTTTAACAGCTGCTCTTTCCCATAGCTTATGTCTCTAAATTACAGTTTGCTTGTTGCTGTGCAGAACCAGAAAAGATACCTGCTGTGCTTCAGAGTTATGACTATGAGTACCATTCTCTGTTGACCTTATGAAATATTTAAAAAGTAATTCATGCTACCATGTGACATCAAAATAAGCTAGTAGCAGAAAGAGCTAGAACAGTGATATAAGACTTTTTTATTTAAATCAATGCTTATGAGGTGATGGTTTTATAACTTGCATGGCAGTATAGTGCTGCGGTCTGTAATGGATTCTATACAGCCCTTTGCAGTTTATTGATGCACTTTCCCCATCAACACATCCTATTTTATAACTATTTTATTCACACAATCATACTCTTTTGTTAACTTCCTTCTAACCTTAGAATAGCCTAGCATCTCTTACTTGGCCTCATTGTATTTCTTCCTACATCTTTATGAATAAGCTATCATCCTATGTTTTCATTTTAACTCCTCCATATAATATTCAGTACTGTATTTTTTCTTGTCTTTCCTTTCAGAGCCAGTGGATATCAAATTGCTTCCTCTGTCCCACAAGAAGCTAGAGCACTGTCACATGTCAATCCAATGAGAATCAGTCCTATTCAAAAACTATAAGTGTGAGCAGCAGCCCACTGATATTATTTGTTATTGTGCAATGTAACCAAGCTTATCATGAAGAGCCTAGCTGTACATTAAGAAAAAGTAGTCAGATATTTCCTGGTCTTTTCTGAACAGTGCCTGTGACATCCCAAAGGGACTAGTCCTTCCATTCAAAGGACTGCAGACCCAATTGGTCACTGCACAGTCATACGGCAATTACATTACACTGTCTAAGTCAGTTACTTTGACCCCTAGCTCCTTGGTCTCTGCTTACTGTAACTGAAAGAAAACCTGTTTGACTTTGGTTTCCATGCTAATGGCATTGCACTCTGATGTAATGGGCCTCTCAGATCAAATAAGCCCCATTATCCTACATTCAGTTTCTGTCCATCTTACCTTACTCCAACATTGTACTATTCATCTTCACCTATTACTTGTGACACCAAATCCCTACCCCCCCAACTACTTTTCTACTATCATAAAGTCACTCTTCTTGATATTCACCTATTCTCAACTTTCCTGTAATGTTTATCATCATTCAAAACATGCTTTGTCAGTCCTGTACTGCTCTGTGCTTTATCCATTCCTTCTGAACCTTCTTTCTGATAGTATGCTAATCAGATCTTTAGCAATACTCCCTTTGCCTTTTATCCCAATAATTTCCCCCTCATATAACACTAATTTTAATCTATTCTCAGTACTGATAACACTTGTGTACTCATTGCACTAACCCATCTCACTAGCTGTTGTAGCTCTTCAATACTGATAAATATTATACCTAATAACACATATTTACCACACCATAACTAACCTCAGATCTTCCGCAACCTATCATTTTACCTCTATTAATCACCTTTCTCTGACCTCATCTACAATACATCAGTCAAAAGTTTTACCCACAAAAATTACAGTAAAACCTATGCTTAAATGTCAATGGCTCCATACTTTTATACACAATAATTCCTCCCACAAACTCAGTACATTCACCCTAACCCAAGCTCTGCCAATCAGCAACCCAGCTAGCACCACAAATACTTTTATATTAACGTCTCCATCTACTTCTGAATCAAAACTCTTGTTTATAATCATGACTGATAGAAGTATTATGTAACAGTATCCAAGACATCAATGTATATTTATCTGATCATTCCTCTGAAATACTACTGGAACTTATTTAAAAGATATATATATTACATAATGAAGTCATCCACCTTGGATTTAATGCATTTAGACTCAGCAGGAAAAACAGTTGTGCTGGCAGAGTTGTCTTTATCTCCAAAACCTGATTAGGTATAGCATCTACCTGTACAGACCACAAAATTTAACAATGAAGAACTCCTCATAGCACACATCAAAATCACTTATCCCTTGTTTTATTTTATTTTATTTCATTAAAGTGTATTTCAGCCATGGTAACCTCACAGGTTATTATTCTATAATGTATTTTTTATCATACCCACTTGTTCTATTCTGTATTATATATTTTCACTGGTACTGTGTTCTTGTCTTGCTAGGGAAGTATGTTTGTTTAATCCATGCAAATTGATCATT